>NC_079456.1:31849179-32149179 GCF_903798145.1 Danio aesculapii | reverse complement strand
TATAACAGAAATTTGCAATTTGACATCATTGACACTTGAAGAAGAAAGCCATATGGGCCATTCACACATCATGTCTTTTGTACATTCATTATTTCAAATGTAGACACACAACAAGTATACGCAAACAGAGAAAGGAACATGTTTTCACACATTTGATGCAATGTGAACAATCCCGTAAACAACAATGGAGGACATACGGCAGATTCTGTTCTTGTTTCTTGGCATGTGGCTATTTGTGACAGGAAGATGACAAGCTTTGAACACAGGCCATCATTTTTATTATTATAATGTCATGTTGTAATGTGGCTGAGTATTTAAAAATTGAGCTTGCTGTGTTGTCATTCCTTTGGCTCATCCATGCAAAAGTGATGATTCTCCTTTAACCAACCTATGTTGCTATGTTGAAAAGACAAGACAAGAACGTCAACAAAAAACATGTCTTGGCAAAGTCATGCCAACTGGAAGTAGAAAGGTACCGAACCATAGAGTGGTTATCCATAGAGACCATAGAGAACATCTAGCACTGAACATCTAATTGCTCCAAAACGTTGCATTCAATTTATTTTGGAAGTCAAATATTGGACCATGGTCCATCGATAGCAATATCAGTCAACAAAAACAAATAAAAACCACAGTATTTTGCACAGATAACTCCAAAGTACATTCACAGATTTCAATATGTCTACAACTGAGTTTAATTAGATTTAGATAATCAGAAATGATACTGTAACCAACGCAATCTCAAGGCAATTTGATTTAGTGACTAATTCAAATTATTCTGTATGATCTGGTTCGTACAATATAGTACAATTTGCTCATCCCCCAATTAGGGGTAGGGTTAGAGGACATGCCTCCTTTTAAAAATCATTTGTTTCATTCATACAAACTAGCCACTTATTTGACAATCCAAAAAAGTTAGGTTTCCTCATGTGATTGATTGTAAAAATGTTAGGCTATAGAGTATATTCACCTGTTTAATATTTTATGCTCCAGACGTGTCCGCCATCTTAAAATGGCCAACATGTAGTCATCCACAGTAAAACTCAAAGAGTTTTTTAAGATTCCACAGCATTGTGCAACCCTTTGGGGTTGCAAGAGGAGGGGGGGCTTTTGGGGGCTTAAGGCCCTGATGTATTGTCAAAAGCCCCTGATCTTTTGAAATATGTTGCACTTAAAAAAATAGGTTGTATAACATTTATTTTGTTATCCAACCACTTAAGATTTCAACATCACAAGTATTCCACTTAACGCAGCTTTTATGTCGGGTATTTAAATAGTCAGCTGTTCAGTAGTACCCGTTTTTACCAGCAGGTGGGAGTGGCGCTGTTGTCACATGGAAAGTGTTAAAAAAAACTGCCACTGCACTGTCCTCATTTATTCATTATTTAGAGGAGTTGAAGCTGATAAGGTAATAATACAAGTGTTTTGCAAAACTGAATCTTTCTAACTACTGATAAAGCTTAATATTTGTTTTTACAGTATAAAATATGTGTAGTTTTGGTGAAATAAAATAACTGTAATCAATAAAATGTGCGTCATATCAATGTAAATATATGCAAATTATTCCGATACACGTAAATTGTACTAGCTTTCTAGATATGATATAGATATCTAGACATATTTATCTAGATATGATATAGCAAGTCACACCTGATTCTGTAATAGTTTAATCACAGTGAGTTTATGCATCTAGCTTATTATTTTGTACCTATATTCTACTGCAACATGCTATGTCAGTTAGCAGCGGATTATAAATCGACTTCATTCTTATGAAAATACCTAAGATGCCTGGAAGAAGTCATAGACCATTTATTGTCGCAGTTGTGTAAATGGATAGTTAAAGCCTTTTTATTTTTGCATCTGATTCTTCTTTCTGGTTCTGTAAACATTACCTGCCTCATATATATATATATATATATATATATATATATATATATATATATATATATATATATATATATATATATATATATATATATATATATATGTTTAACTACAGAAGAGTCAAGCATTATAAAGGAAAATTATCGAAACTCTTTTTGGAATTTTCTGAGGGAGATGCTAATGGTCTAATCTGATTCAAAGATTTATGCTAAGCTAAGCTAAAAGTACTGCTGGCAGTGAATCTCAACTGTTTAACTCTAGGGGAGTTGATAAATCGTAAATTCATGTGAATGGTCAGTTAAAGCCTTTTTATTTTTATTCCGATCTTATGACGGATCAGATGTTCAGCGGGGTGAAATTGAACTTCTTTTTTTTTGGGGGGGGGTTTGGGGGTAAGCCCCTTATCCCTTTCGACCCTAGCGACGACCGACCCTGGGGTAACCTATGGTTGTAAATTATGTAGAAGTTTAACTTGCACAACATGATTTTGCCATCTATGTTGATCCTTGAACATCATTTTTGTTCAAAATTGAATCCATACCTATTCCTTACCCCTTAACCCAACCATTACAGTAAATTATTCCCAAAATCTGAGACTAATAGTTGGCAATCATGTAGATGCATAAACCTAACTGCAAGCCTAAACTTAACATAAACGGTAAACGTATTCCTTAATTCTGATTGGAATGTTGCTCCAGGATCAACAATAGATGTTACTCCAGGAACATGTCCTACTTGGTGAAATCAGGTTGACAGTTTAAATTGCCAAAGAAAGGAAATAATTGTTCACAGGTAAGAATGTGCTGTTTTGTGTTTTTATATACATTACTAGTTTTTAAATTATGGTTACTTTTTAATGTTGTGTTAGCAAACACCTTTGTTTTGTACTTTGTTAATGTAGTTAATAATTTGTATTTATCGTAACTTGATTGAAAAATGTAAATTATTGTAATTTGGATTTTTTTTTTCCATCACACTGTTCACTTGCAAAATAGACTATAATACACAGCAAATGAGGAATGTGACAGAGGAAGGTCGGCGGATTTTTATTACCAGCTTTCGGGGTGAGTTCTCATTGTCATGTTTCGTGGAGCTCAACTACCAATTATCATAGCTTTCGGGGAATTGTTGTTAGTATTCAGACTCTGAGACTCCAGAATCACATGGTTAATATCACTCCTCACTTGGCTAGAAATACTCTGAGAGATCCGAACCGTTTCTGTCTCTATTTTTCAATTCTTCTGTTCCCCAATGTCTATCCGTGACGAGCCATTCATCAGCCCATTCTCTGAGTAGAGGTCTGCTGGGACAGAAGCTCCAAACAAACCGAATGTATCACTATCTGGGACGAAGCAGGAGGACGTGTCAATCAGACCGTGGCCAATTGGGAATCAACATGTGCTCGGCAACAGCATCCAATAATAACAAATCCAACACTTCATCAACTCTATTATTTTTAACATTTTATGTTTATGTGCAGAACAGCTGGTAAAACCGGAGTAAGCCCGGGTGGTCTAATTTCAGGAGAGCGGCAAACCCCGGTGTACTATATGGGAAATGCTAATGTTCTAGCTTAACAAGCAAGTTCTCACTCAATCAATCAGATTTGCTAAAACACACACATGCACAAATACATGCACCCAAACCAGCACTAGCCAGCACAAACCAGCCTGAAAAGACATACTATTCTAAATATGAAGGTTTATATTTCCTGGAAGAAAAACTGTTAGCATTAGCATCACCGTTCATCTCAATAGCAGTTGGAAGTTTTACTCCAGACCGACAATCCAAATGAAACTTTCACAAATGTCTTATCAGTTCAAATGTCTCTCTCTCTCTCTCTCTCTCTCTCTCTCTCTCTCTCTCTCTCTCCCAGCATCACGTTTTGTCTTCATGAGCACACGTGAGGTCAACTTCCCTCCACGTGCTGTCAACCTTTAGCAACGCTACAGTGTGCTAACCTTTTGGGTCAAACAAATTTCCCTGGCTAAATGAAGGAAGTGAAATGTTTTCTTTTCCTTTGGTATTTTAATACTCTGGTTCTAAATTTAGCCCAGCTGTCTTGTAGCAGTAGTTGAGACTAGAAAAAAGTATGACATAGAGTGTGGCCACATTTACCTCAATTGATAAATAGATGCTTCATTAGCTGACTTTGTCTGAAGCTGAATTTATACACATTGATGAATATCTATATCTAAAACATAGTTTCCATAGTTTAAATAGCTTTAATATCCGCTTGTTAAGTCGTGACATATGAAATCTTATTTCCGAGTCAAAGCCGCTACTCATTTACATTGAGAAAATGCTCGTTTATGACCACTTTTTAGTCGAGTCACACATTAAAGTGAATTTTATTTAAAATCATGGTGTACACAACAGTCTCTGTACTTACTGCATCACTAACACCAATACACAAAACAATTTATGAAAAAATAATCACTTTCTGGCCATCTGATATTAGGCATGGAGATGTATATATAGTATATATAGTGTCTATATATATATATATATATATATATATATATATATATATATATATATATATATATATATATATATATATATATACTTAGCGTGACGTCACACTTAACAAGCGAATTATTTCAGGACTTTCAATCTTGGTGGTTTTTATAATCAGATGCTGCACATTGTTGTGCCATTTAGAAAACTCTTTTCATTTTACTGTGATGACATGCTGACTGTTCTGATATGGCAGACCCCTACTGAAAAAAACAGCCTAAACCAGCCTAGGTCGATTGGCTGGTTTTAGCTGGTCAACCGGGCTGGTTTTAGAGGAGCCACTTCCAGGCTGGTTTCCAGCCATTTCCAGTCTGGTCTTTGCTGGTCAGGCTGGGAAATGACTAGCTAAAACCAGCTTGACCAGCCGTGCCAGGCTGGGAGCCCAGCCAAAACCAGCTATGTCCAGCTTAAACCAGGCTGGTCAAGCTGGTTTTAGCTGGTCATTTTCTAGCCTGACCAGCTAAGACCAAGCTGAAAATGGCTGAAAACCAGCTTGGAAGTGGCCAAAACCCCTTTAAAGCCAGGCTGGTCAACCAGCTCAAACCAGCTAACCAGCCTAGGCTGGTTTAGGCTGTTTTTTTCAGTAGGGACAAGTCGACATTTCATCAAATGTGGCATTTATCTATACATATCTATGCTTTAGAGAATTGTGTACTTTTACTTCCCCTTGAATACATTTTTAGTGCTGTATCTGTACTTTTACTCCACTATTTTCCTTCTACCTGCAGTCACTACTTTATTTCTTTCCTGTCTATGTTGTTTGGCTAAAGTAGAAAAATCAGTCTGGCAATTCCAGTCCAATAAAAATCACACATAGAAAGTAAATCGCATCACACTGAACTACCTCAAGACAGGGGTACATTATAAATGCTGCAAACCAGGACAAACTAAGGAATGTAGGAAGGAATGAATTAATTAATAAAAGAACAAAGAATCAAATGAAGGAAGGAACAAACGAATGAAGAGAGAAACGTAGGAAGGAACAAATGAATGAAGGAACAAACAAACGAATAATTGAATGAAGGAAGGAATGAATATAGGAAGATCCCTAAATGCACTACAGAATGTTACGTTTACACATCCCTGCATAAACTGCATATAAACACATCAACTCTTCACTGTGTAATACTCACTACTCTTGAGTACTTTTAAAAGGGCTACTTTTTATTCATACTTTGATTTACAACAGACACTTTTACTCTACTTGCACTACATTTCTGGGTAAGTAATGGTACTTTTACTTGAGTATGATTTTTCAGTACTCTTTCCACCAGTGGGTCTAAGCAGCTAAGGCTGGGCCACTGGGCTACTAAGTTTACAAGTCTAAGTTTTATTTATTTTTTTATCATTTGAAAAAATGATTGTTCCAAATGTTTGGGAATTGATTGATTGATTGATTGATTGATTGAATTCTTCTTTCTGGTTCTGGAAGCAATATTGATTATTTCTATAGCTGCCTCATATATATATATATATATATATATATATATATATATATATATATATATATATATATATATATATATATATATATATATATATATATATATATATATATATATGATTTAATTACAGAAGGGTCAAGCTTTAAACTTTTTGTTTGAATTTTTGGAGTGAGATGCTAATGGTCTAATCCGATTCAATGATTTATGCTATGCTAAGTTAAAATGCTCTAGGAAAGTTGTCAAATTACTCTATTTACTCGTATCTCCTTTAAAGTGGAGTGGAGGGTTTCTTTAACCTTGTTAACCTTAGAACAGGGGTGTCAAACTGAGATCCTGGAGGGCTGCAGCCCTGCTCATTTTAGTTCCAACCCTGCTTCAACACACTACCTGTAGGTTTCAAACAAACCTGAAGGACTCTGGTTTGATCAGGTGGGTTTAATTAGATATAAAATTTATATGTGTCTGCCTCTGAAATGATTCATAACCCACAACAATTAACTGGGGGTTCACGAACTAGTGTACTCTAAGTGCTGGGTTGTGGCTAAAAGGGCATCTGCTGCATTAAACATATGCCCAAGTAATTGGCAGTTCATTCCACAGTGGCAACCCCTGATAAATCAGGAAAGCTGAAGGAAAGTCAGTGAGTATTCAGTGTTGCTCAAAACCTCACATTGTGGACAACATTTAACCATTCAGCTTCATCAATGAATGCTATTGTAAATCATGGAGTATATAAAACTGGATTATATTTCACTTTCTTTAAATCTGCAATTTCAGTGGCTGTATTTTGTGCAGTATGTCCAAATCTTCCATTTGGGAAACTAGTCAAAGATCTCAATATTTGCAGGATCACAAATGAAACAGACTTTATAAAGACAGAAACATTGAGATGTAATCTGCTTTATCTAACGCTATACAGGTTGATGTCAAATGGCATGGGAACGAGTGAGCTGAATTTAACATGCGTCGCTTTTTGAATGATTTATCAGATGGGAATGGAGAAGAATGACTAAGAAGAGAAAGACAACAAAGGTGGAGAACCTGAATAAATGCCAACAAGAATCGCAGCAGGATAGTGGCTTCCCATACCTTCACAATTGATTCACAATGCCACAAATCTCTGGAAACGCATGCTGAACTGCAGCCAAAAACACACATGCATACTTTACATGCAAGCAAACATATAGATCCGGATAGTCCTGTAAACATTAAATCTTGGGATCTGGTTCTGAGCCCAGAACTGGAACCCCAGCTGAGCGACGAAAACAAGCACAGGGATATCTGGCAAAGATGGCTGAATGACTCACCAGTCCAACATTATCAAAACTATGGAAGTTTATGTGTGAACCACTGAAGACAAACTTGACACTACCCACTGACGTTCACAACTGTTGCATTTTGTGGCTTGAGAGATTGCAAAAACATTTAGCATATTTGGAGGGACTGATAGAAAGAGAGACTAAAGACTGCCAAAGCACCTCCGGACAACACAAAACTGAAAACAGGTGTTTCCATCATACTTCTATAATAATTGAATTCACATGATGACTTTAATAGGGAACATGCAGATGATTATGTAACGGCAATTCAAAAGTGACTGGAAGTGTCAAATAAAAATCATCGCTAACTTCTGATAGTCAGTGAGGAATTTAGAGTAGCATAAGTTTCTTTACACGTTTAAATGATGAAAATTTATATTAAAATACTTTCTTTAAGATACACATCTACAATGTTTCATGTATAGATGGCAATGCTTTTTTAAAATAACCCTAGTTCACATGAATATGTGAATCAACGAGAAGCTCCATTATGCATCCCAGGCCAGTAGGTGGTGATTTCACTCCATTCATTGATCTCAGATCAATTTATCCAGACATTTTAATCTGATTCACGAACTTGCTTGGAAAACCAAATTAGCCAGGGATCAGTTATCAAGATTAAAAGATCCAGGATCTGCCAAATCATCTTAGATCATTTAAGCGGAACGGACCCCTGTAGTCCACCCCTAGCAATGTTTACATTAAAGATTTGTGCAAAATGTTTGAAAAAAATTCTAAATATTGAAAAAAAAAAGGAATATAAAGACACATAAACCAAAAATGCAATAGGGCTTTAGATATACATGCATAGACACATACAGTAAGTACATATACATACATACATACATACATACATTCAATGTATATAAAGAGTTCGGATTCAAAAAACCCTAGTACCATATCAAATTTTTTTCTACAATTAGCATTTTTATCAACCTCCTATATTTATGTTCTTTTTTTACTTCAGAGGCAACGAAAAAACCTGTTAATCAAAGTGAAATTACTGAGCCCAAAAAAGTTAGTTAAAATTTCAGACTTTTGAATCTGTATTCTTCATATAAGCTATATTGTGTGTGCATCGTTCACATGACCCTTAAAATAGCAAAAGTTGTGTCTTATTATGACTATTCATACAGAAAAAAAAAATCTGAATTTTTAAAAACACTGTCAAAAGAACCACCAAACTGACAGCAAATCATTTGCACTCTCATAAACCATGAGAATTTATGCCAAAACAAACCCATCACATTGACAGATGTCGGTAATTTTTTTTATATAAGCACGTGTTTGACTCTTGAGAGTGACGCTAACCGGTCACTTACCATCATGAATTGAGATCACAGAGACACACAATACCCAGAATTCCCAGAATATGATGCTCTCTTTTAAAGTAAGACACGTTCAAGAACTACAGTAAGTAGGCAGAAGAAGGAAATCTAATTATCTTTGCAGTAAATTGTGAGGCGTGAACAAAACAGGCCTAAAAGTGTGTTGTCAGCCATTTTCGGAAAACTTTTTAGCCAGTAAGTACTTCAACAGCTATAAAACCAGTGACCCCAAAAAGAAGAATCTGCTGCTTTGTACTCAAATCCAGTCATCCTGAGAACCAAACTAGTTCACATAAATGGTGTATATGCACACAGACATTTAATTTCAGCCAGCCAGCCCCAGGGGATCCTGTCATTCAAAATCGCCATGTTTAAGATCTGATTTCTTTAAAAAAAAATCTGCGATCTTCACTGCCCGGCTGAGATACGATATAAAGTGGGTATCAGACCAAACAAGAAGCCCTGCATTAAATTATATTTTCCGTGCCATGTCTTTAAAATATGGAAATTAATTTTACCTCAGTATTTTCAATGAAGTTTCTGCGCTAGCCTGCTGCTAATGACGTCACCTGTGTTTAAGCGGTCTTTCATCTTTTTTCACTTTAACAACCAAATGGATACTTAGGTCTATTTACCTGATTATATTTGAATTACTTTACAACATTGATGCTGTAAAAGGAAGGAATCTTATAAAATTTTAAATAGTGACATAAAGCTTTCATGTGAAGTTTATCACTGGTTGAAATACACTAGCTGTGTATATACCCCATTGGCATTTTAAGCCAGTTGGCTCTTCAAAAAAAATCTTAAAACTACAGGATTTTAATATAGGGTAGTTTAACTTTTTAGTGGTCTGTTATGTGTATGTTTATGTGCTATTTAATCAACATACCTTCATGTTTACGTGTTTGTTCAATGGCACATCTGTGACAAATGTGTTCAACACGTTATGTGGAAATCAATTTTACTTGAGGTGTTGTTGACTTGAACAGATTATGTGCGCCCTCTTGCGGCAGATGAAGAAATTGTGAGTGTTATAGACAATGTGACCGGGGTCAGTTTAACATTCACGTTTTAGTATTACAAACACACACACACACACACACACACGCACACACGCACACACACACATAACCGAACGGGTCAGAACCGTGTTGACGGCCATGAGGTCATCGTCTACAAAGGAAAGAGAAAACGCCTTAGTCTGTGCAGACTACCAACTATAAATAGTGAATTATGAGTTATAGGCTACAGAAGTCTCATTTATATGCTCAACTCTATGACTGAATAATATTGGACTTGAGTTTCTGAAAGGACAGAAAGTAACCCATATGGTCTGGCACCTGCTCCAAAACCTCGGCACTTGCTAATAACAAAAACTTTGAGTGGCCTCGACATGTTTTTAGCTAGCATTTGGTAATGTAATTATGAAATACAAATACAGGTTTGTTTTGAAATACTGTGGTTAAGTGTGAACTTTGATTTATGCAAACTAACCGGTTTGACAATTAGTTGAACGGACTTAATATACGTTTTATATTTCTGTCATTCACTTGTATATGAATAGGGCAAACCAACAATGCAAAAAAGTAAAAAAAAAAAAAAAAAAAAAACATCTAAAAACTCTTAAATCAAGAATAATTTTCGAGAAAAGTAAAAATGTTTTGTTTTCAGTGATAATATCTCAAAATTAGGTGGCTTAAAACACGCTAAATAATCGGTTAATGGGGAAAATAAAAGCATATTGTTTTGTTTTTGTTTGTTTGAAATAAGATTATTTTGTATACCATTGGCAGATTATTTGCTTGTTTAAAAAAAAATCACCTAATTTTGACTTTTTCATGAAACAAAACATTATACTTAACTTATCTAGACTTCTTTTTTATATATTTCTTAGAAATTTTAATTAAAACATGACAAAAATTAAGATAAATGTACCATTTAACAGGTTGAGACATCAAGAGTATTACGTTGACAATCCTTTCTAATGAATTTCATTACAGAAAGTTGCAGTTAATCTTTCTTCTATGCATAAATATTGCCATGATACACTGATTTAAATGTAGCTGTAACAAATCCATTAAATTGCTAAGCTCTGAATGCGCATAAACAATGGGTCTAAGATAAACATACAGTAGTTTATGTATTTTCTAGCTTTCACAAATGTATTTTCTTGTATATGGCTCCCTCCGGTGGAAAAACACTCTTGACTTCAGTGCAACAAAGAAGAAATGACATATTACAACAGATTGGTTCTGACTGAGACATCCATAAAAAATAAATCATAAACTTATACATGTGATCTCATTAAGACAGTGAAAAAATACATTTAAACATGTCAGTTCATCAATGTGATACATGTTAACGATTAGTACTGTAAAAAGAAAGAAATGAGCCAAACTCTTAAGATTCGTGTATTATTTTTATGACTCAGTTTACACAAGCTCACGATAGAACTGTCAATGATATTGCAGAATAGCATAAAACATACAGTATAAACAATTATACAGTATAAAAGAGACGAGTTGCTAACTTAATACTTAGTCAAGATACTGTTCTTTAATGCAAAAAGCTATTTGTTGACTTTTGCTTTAAAAAAAAAGCAAGTAAACATGTTACCTTAAAGGGCACCTATTTTACCCCTTTTTTAAGATTTAAGATAAGTCTTTTGTGTCTCCAGAATGTGTCTGTAAAGTTTCAGCTCTAAACACCCATCAGATTATTTATTATACCTTTAAGAATGTTGGAATTTTCTGATCTGAACACTATGTAGCTGTTTTTGTTGCCTGTGCCTTTAATGCTAGTTCTCCCTGCCTACCATGTCAGAGAGTGTCTCAATCTCCAGCTGCGTCAGATAAACAGCACAGTGACAGACATGAAGGAAGCAGATCTTATTTAACGTTTGTGAAAAAATACTACAGTAAGAACTTTCCCAATGATTATTTGTTAAATGTTATGCTTCTGGATATTAGGAAAAACCCATGTTATCTCTTACTTTACTCACCGAATATAGACCCCCAGGACTCTATTTTCTAAAAAAAATTCAGATTTTATTTCTGACTACTAGTTTTACTAGTCAAAACTGATAAAATACTAATTGTAGGAGACTTTAACCTCCACATAGATGACACTAATGATACATTAGGGCTTGCGTTTGCAGATTTATTACAATCACTTGGGATAAATCATAATGTTGTTGGTCCAACTCATCACTTAAAGCATACATTAGATCTAATTTTGTCTCATGGAATTGAGGTCATTGATGTATAAATTATACCACAAAGTAATGATATATCAGACCACTTCCTCTTACTATATAAGCTGTGTTTACCTGAAATTAGCTGATCTGCACAGATATATTGCCCTGGTGTATCTCCTGTCCACTAAAGACAAATTTACAAATAACTTACCTGATCTTTCTCTATTTTTAAATGCACTCACAAACGCAAATGACCTTGATGTAGTAACTAGCAGTATGGATGCCATCTTTACTAGCACACTAAATACTGTGGCACCCATCAAATTAAAAAAGGCTAGAGAGAATAAAATTACACCATGTTATAACAGTCATACTCGTGCTCTCAAAACAGCAACTCATGCTCTGGAACCAGTGGTGTAGTCCTAAAAAAAAGGTGGTGTACTATTACCCACCGAACCCACCCATGCTGTTTTATCATTTTACCTGAACGTTTCAGCGAGACATCATTCAGTTAACTTCGAAAAACCCACAGCTTCTGTGGGGTCAGGTTGTCAGGGGGGCGGGAAATGGCGCAAAATTTAAACACAAATGCACCAATTGCAACAAATTAGGATGAGAGTTAAAAAAAAATTGGTATACAGTTAAAGGAGTATACCAAGGGTATACGCAATTATTGATCCTCAAAAGTCGTAATACCCAAACAGGTAGTGGAAAAAAGTAGGCATACTGAGTACACGTGCGTATAGCCCCGACTACACCACTCTCTGGAACATAAGTGAAAAAAATAAATTAGAGGTTTTAGAATTGTGTACAAAGATAGTATGTTTAGCTATAGGAAGGTTCTAAAATCTGCCCTGTTGATAAACAGCTATCAATTCGGTGGGTGGGGAAACTCACTACTACACAGGGCCGGAGTGAGACTCCTTTTCAGCCCTGGAGTTTCAAGCCTTAGACCGGCCCACCTCAGTTCACAACAGACTATATTAAAATGATGTCATTTCCAATTCAGTTTCTAATGGCATTATCACGTCTTTTTCAAGGACACAGCTGCTTTAGAACTTTAAATGTTTTTCATAAATATGAGAACATTAAAGTGTAGCTAAATCTCTAACACTATTCTTCAAAACATCGCAATGTCCTTTTCTGCAATATCTGAATATATATTCTGTGCAAAATTCTTTATAGATATTCAGTCTATTGTAATGGTGGGCACACACAAAAAAAAAAAAAATTATGTCTTAACACTAAAAATTAGATTAGATTAGATTAGATTTAACTTTATTGTCATTACACATGTACAAGTACAAGGCAATGAAAGAGAGAAAAAAATTACTCAGGTGAGGTTCAAATTCGGGTCTTAACGCAACATGCTGACCACTGGACCACAATGGTGCTGTTATACTAGTGCGTTTGGAAGAAAAAATGAGTATTACACTAACACCTGCAAGACTATTTTAACCACAGTATTACTTTCTATTGATGGCTTAATCTTTTTCTCCCCTTTTAAGATTTCTGATCAAGTTATGTCAGATTTATTAATGTCGTGAATCATCAGATTTTTATTGAGCAGGTGTAATATTCATTAATATTAATTATTCGAATTATTTTTCACTAAGGTGCCGTGCTGTTTGGGGTCGAATGATAGTTACATCATCACCTGCAGGCTGCATTTTGCTCACGGGGCTGCGAGAAAATAAATACAAAGAGCGGAGCTGCAGCAAAATAATGAATAAAAAGAGTGAGGCTATGGTCAACTAAATAAATAAATGGAAAAAGTGCGACCACTGAGAGTGCAAGCAGCATGGAACTCCGGTTCTCGTGGCCAAAAAAAAACGGGCCGGCCAACTGGGAATTCTCCCAGTCCTCCCGGTTAGTCAATCCGGGCCTGCTACTACGCCACATTGCGGTGGGTCTCGAAATGGTAGGGATTTGGATCCTATTTTAACATCATGAAATTAAAAAAAAACTACAAGTTTAAAAAAATGTAAAATAAAAAAATAAAATAAAAAAAGAGAGACTTATTGTCTTTATATCACCCCTGTGGACACACCTACACACATTTCTGTACAAACAGCTTACAAAGAGGATTTTCATCATAGGTGCCCTTTAAAATGATTCTGTAGCAAATTGTGTATAATTATACAAACTAAGTCAGAGTACATTTTCAAGTTACAATGGGTTAACTTACTTCAAGTAAAGAAACTAAGGTCACACTTTATTTTGATGGTCCGTTTGTTGAATTTAAGTTACATTGCATCTACATACCAACTTATCCTCATTAGATTATAAGTAGACTGTTAGGTTGGGGTTAGGGTTAGTGTAAGTTGACATGTACTTGCAAAGTTTCTTATAGTCAGTTATATGTCTGTTTAGCAGCAGTATCAACAGATATTAAGCAGACAATCTACTAATACTCAAATGGACCATGAGAATAAAGTTTTACTGTAACTAATCACTGTTTACAGTTTATGAACACCAAGACAATTCTGAAACTACAGTACAGTACATGACACAAGCTGATATTCCTCCATTTCTTTATTAACTGCTGAAGCATTGACAGTCCCTGCTTGAAACAAGCACAGTTCAGACATGGAAGGTGTTTATTTTTTATTAGTTATTGTGATGCATATAAAAGCAAAGTCTTAAAATAATATTTTTACCTGTCAGACAGAGTTTGGCGCTGTGGATGTGTAGCTTTCATGGCTATCTGGTGTCTTATTTTTCCATAAATAAAATGTTCTCATGTGAAAGGTTATCGTTGATGGACGTAGAGCTGCCAGAAAACCTGGATGCGAGTTTAGTACAGGCCTCAGGGTGAATAAAATCAGTATTTGAACACCCTTTGGAAATGGACAGAAAGTTCATAGAGTCATATTGTTGAGTTCATTTCACAACACGGGCACCTGCATGTCAAATCAACATCAAACTGACATTGATGTTAAAAAAACGCACGTATTCTTGATATATAACTGACATTTAAAATTGATTACAGGACAGTAATTGATTTTTTTTTTTAACTTCCCAGGTTCTGCAAGTTGCAATGTCCTGAATTTTGATATCCAATCTTAAGTCAATTGTAATCGATTAAGTCAATTGTAATCGCAGAGCCCAGGGGACCAGAGTGAGTGCTTCGACTTGGTACCAATAATCGATATATGACGTGTTTTTGATGCCAATGTTAGAGGTCAGTTTGATGTCATTTTGACATCAAGTTAGTCAATTCACATCAAATCCATTTGCATTTTTAAGTGTTTTTTGTTGTTATATCCACTGTATGTTTGTGTACATTTGTGTGCAATACACATACCTGCGTTGTGTTTAAGACACAGAAAACCACAGTCAGAAGAAATTGCAGATATGAATCACGGATGATTAGCAAAATGTAACCGATGGCCCAGGACAGGCCAAGCATCACTGCCAGAGAGAAACTACTCAAAATCTTATTTTTTAGAGGAGTTGTCCGTGATCTACATGCAGGATGAGGGTTATTAGTGAAATGTTATTTCCTTTATTTGATAACTGAAGCTTTTTTCGTCCTAAAATACTCTTACCTGTTTAAGTTGGGGTTTGTCTTGCAGATGTTGTGGGAGAAATGCAGCAGTATTGCTGCATTTGAGATCAGCATGAGCAGTAAAGGGAGCACAAATCCCCAAAACATGGGTTTTCCCATACTGAAGTTCAGATTGTGGTCCAGTGCAGCCAGCCAGCAACTGCAGGAAAAAGATGTAAAGATGCTAATAAATTAAATCCTTAAAAATAAAAATAAAAAATTTCAAAGAACCTAAAATATTTGTTTCTTACAACTCTTCTTGTCGGTAACCTAAAGGCTCCTTTACACTGTAGGTGGTACCCAACGAAATGCCAACAATAACGGCAGGCACACCTAAAAAAGATGATATGCTTATTATACTGGAGAAATGATTTCATGTTTAGGGCCTATATTTATTCATTCATTTATTTTCCTTCCGCTTATTTATCAGGGGCTTATTTCCAATCCTTATTTATCAGGGGTTTCCACAGTGGAATGAACCGACAACTATTCCGGCATATGTTTTACGCAGCGGATGCCCTTCCAGCTGCAACCCATTCCTGCAAAACACCCATACACTCTTACATTCACACACACTCACACTGCAGCCCATTTAGTATATCCAATTCAACTATGAATTGGAGCGCATGTCTTTAGACTGTGGGGGAAACCTACGTCAACACAGGGAGAACACAAACCCCAGCCAGGACTCGAACCAGCGACCTACTTGCTGTGAGGCAACAGTGCTAACCACTAAGCCACTGTGCCTCCTGTCTATAAATATTAAATAATTTAATAATTATAATACTGCTCACCGAGTAAACAATGTTTTTGTTTATGTCAATATTCATTCATTCATTTTCCTTCGGCTTAGTACCTTATTCATTAAGGGCCGCCACAGTGATATGAACTGCCAACTACTCTGGCATATGTTTTATGCAGCGGATGTGCTTCCAGCCTCAAACCACCACCATGCTGGCAAGTTTATGTCAATATATGCAAGACAGCTTGAGCATGAGGATCCACGTTGGAGGATCCAAGGATATTGCTTAGCATATCATAACTTACGGATTGTGTGGCGAATTCCAACGAATTCTTCATGTCTCCTTTTAAAAATTGTAAATTTTAGTATGACTGAACTTCTATGAATTAGGCACTAAACTGTCAAAACGTAAAATAGTTACGTTTACTTTTGAGATCCGGCTGGAGGATCGTCACATAAGCGCGGAAAAGAGATGTGTACCTGCAAAAGACATTGTTCAGTCTGAAATGTGTGTGTGAGTGAGTGAGTTAGGGTGGTGTGTGTGGGGATGTTTTCTGTCTCATGGATGAATATAGTCTGAATACCCATTTATTTCTTATGATGGTCACTTTTGACCGGGAACACCACAGGTGTTACAAGGTTGATTAAAACACTCAAAATTGAATGAAAGAGGTGATCATCACTTTTAAATGTTCAAGTGCATGGGTGGAGGATATCATAAGGACTTGAGGCAATCAGATGTAAAACACAATATTTATGAGTGATTAAAGCTGCGGTCACACTTGGCTTTTCCTCCCATAGACTTCCATTCATACGCACGCGAATGCGTCAGACCGGAAACGCAAGGTCATGCGTCCAGTTTCGCAGGTTGCTGCGGTGCAAAGTTCAAGCTTGGTGAACTCTGACCTGCAAAATCGCATCACTTGACTCCATGAGACCAATCGAGGATCAAAACATGACCTCTCTGGACAGAAATTTAAAGCATGGAGCAATGCTCGCTTTTTTTAATGTCTAATCATCTTGTTTAATCCCGCCCCTTTTCGCAGCGCCGCACGACAGAATTTCGCACACACAAAGCCCAGTGTGACCACAGCTTTAAGTTGTAAATTGGTCAGATTTGACATGAACACGACCATAAAACAACACACATTTGTACACATACAATGTCTCCTACCCCATCCAACAGGCAAGGCGACCTTTGGAAACCACGCGGGTGTTCCTGATACATGGTTTTTGAAGAGGAGGAACACATTAACACCGTACAGAGTGTTCCAAGTGAAAGTAGCCAACAGGAAGAACTGAAGCAGAGCTGTATACACCGTACAGGGACCCTGGTCTGGATACGTGTGGTAGTCAGATGCAGGAACTATGTTTTGGCTAGACTTTGCCACAGTCAGATGTTTGACAGGGTTGTTTATGCCGAAGATGAAAAGCAGGTAGAAAACCATCATGCTCATGCAGACGTTCACCACTAGTAGAGTAGGGTTGATTCCTCTTGACTTCCTGCAACAGAGGTACTATATAAAAACAATGTCTTAGTAGCTGTGTCTTTGTTAGACTGGGAAAACAATAAGATTTTACCTGGTTATGATTTGGTACACTGCTGTTACAGACAGACCCACTACAGACAGAGCACAGCCGATAATGCTGATCCAACTCAAGGCTTCAGAATACTGATAGTTGATATTAAATGACTGCAGAAAATGCAGAAAATTCTGGTATCAATGGACCTCAATTCACAGTATCAAGGTAGTGAATGGTTCTTTAATAGTGAATAGTTCTTTAACCCTTTATAGGGCATTCAGTGAAATAGACATTGAAAAAAATTCTGGAGTGTTACTGTGGGTTATTACAAAGATTGTCTGACTTTTGAGAAAAAAAAATTATAATCAGTGTACATAAAATTAATGTAAATAGTTATTTGTCGAGTAAAGGGTTAAGAAGCCATTTGGAAAATAAAGGTTCTGTATTGGCATCATTTGTTCATTGAGATCAATTGATGTCAAATTCAATGTTGAATTCACTTAAAGGTTATTTTGGGAACCAAAAGTAGACCTTCTACACTTATCTAAATAGCATACTTGCAGTAATGTCCAGGGGCGTAGCGGACATTTTAAAAGTGGGGGGGACGGCTGTATGAGATCATATGTTCATATAATTATTAATCACCTGTTTCTAAATGGTCTGTCTCTAAAAGTGAGGGGGACGGATCCCCCCATCCCCCCCCCGGTTGCTACGCCCCTGGTAATGTCACAACAATTTTTGGTTCCCCAAAGAACCCTTCAAATAACTATTCTTTAAAGAGTTATATATTTCTTAATCTACAGGAAACAATTTTTGAAAAATTAACCCCTTAACTGCTGCCCCCACTTTTTGAACATATACATGAATATGACATGTTCAACTTAAATGATTGCCAATCTTCAATGCTGTAAAATTAGGTAAATTAAACAAAAGTTATGTGGCTCAATGTTTATGAAAATAACAAAACAATGAATCTATATTTCAATAGTATTTCAATATATTTAAATAATACATGAAATGTGCATTTTACAAAACATGTTTTAGCCTAAAATTGACAAAAAAAATTTATAAAAATCAAAGCTACATTTCTGTTTGAAGCATATTCTCAATTTAAAGTTGATTTGTCAAAAAATTAGCTTTTAGTAAGATTTTGTTTGGCTGCGGTACCTCCAGTACAGTTTCCATTCATAAATATACAAGGGCACCCTCTATGTTTTGAGGAATATGAACAGTTTTTTTTTTCACACTTTTGACAATATTTGTAAAGTAGACATGTAATTCTATAGTAGTATGGGCAGTTTGGTGGGATTTGAGTTGAATTAATCCACTAAAAACATCTAAACACAATTTTACATGTGGATTGCTGTAGCAAAAGTAATGCTAGCCAACTCTGATGAGTATCCTTGTTGCAAACTAATAATTGACTGTTGTGCAGGATTATCTATCAAAAATCAGTCTGCAGATATTGAAACTACCCAGCAAGCATTTTTCCTTTTTTAAAGATGTCTAATAGATGTTTAATAGACGTCTAAACATAGTCGTCTTGGCTAAATTTGGACTGAAAATCTAATAGGTGTCTAAGAAAAGGCCAAAACTAGACTATTCATCAAACAAACAGAACTGAATGACTACTCATATAAAGTCTGTCTAATCTGTCTATTTGACGACTAGTCTAGTTTTGGGCTATACTTATTTGATGTCTATTAGATTTTCACTGACAGCCCAAGTTTAGCCTTGTTTTAGCCAAGCTGTCTACGTTTAGATGTCTATTAGACAAATTGTTTGTTGGGTAGACATTTTAGATTTTAAAATGATATGTAGTTTCCCATGATTGCTCTATGTTTAGACTACAATATTATGGTTTAAAATCGGACAGTAAATGGTCATGTAGGTGGATAACAGTAAATGTTTTTTAATCTATCACTCTTCCTACGTAACAAAAAAAAACTGTGGTAAAATATTTATACAAAAGTCTTGGACCTTTCCAATGATAAATAGCTTGAAGTGATTGAAATTTGCAAGTAGATTATGATAATAAGTGTCCCAGTGGTGGGACAGTGACAGTTAAAGATTTTTTCCACTATTAAAAAAAAACATTTTGTGGAATTAAGAGGCTATTGAAGAGTCCTTACTGAAGCATAAACTCCAAAAAAAGAACCTTTATTTTTAAGAATGACTAGTTGCAAAGTTTTTTTATGAAAGCAAAATGGTTCTTTTAAAAAATTGTTTAATAAAAACTGTTTCAAGGAATCCCAAAACATATTATTCCTGTTATTCTGTGGAATTGCTGGAAAAAAATACAAAACCTTTGTTTTAATTGGCCATTTTAGTCAAGTAAGTAATATTTAAATCCTTTTCTTACCATCAGAATGGCGAAGTTTGTTTTTACAGTTTTAGGTATACAGCTGCATTCTGCCTGACCTGATGGGCCTGTTGTTTTGGAGCAACCATCTGGGCTCCAGTCATTTTTAGAGTAACTCCAAAATACACATGCAAAGTCATTGAGAGACATAGTGCTATCTGTCTGAAAGGTTAATTAATACACACACATGTCGACCTATCAGTTTAAAAGAAAATGTTTTCAGTGGTATGTGGAAATTTGTTGAAATATTTCATCAATGCATTTTCATTGCTGTATACCACAAATCACAAAAGTGTGCCAAAGAAGGTAATGTTAGACAAGCTGCTCACCGATTCTGTGACTATAAACTTAATTTGATCAAGTTGAGTGATTTCTGGAAGGTTGGCAGATATCACTCTTCTCTTGGTATCAAGAGTAGGCTGAAAGCTGTTTGACTGGAAGAACCGATCGTTATCATAAAGGACGAATCCAATATCTTTATTAAAATCTACAAAAAGAGCAAAACGTAATAACAGACATCACTCTCAACAGATCCTTTAATCTGAAAATACCTCAAAATTAAAGAAATAGAAACGTCGAATTCAATTTCTAACTCCAGCCTTACCTTGACTGAATGCGACATTCATTTGAAGGTCTATTACATCTTTGAGACTCTTAGTTTGTGTCGTTTGCAGTTTTATTCTGTCAGGTAAAAAGTTGTCACTTTGACCTGGAGCAATAAAGGTAAGGACTGTTAGTAGCATGTTAACAATCCAACCCCTTGTTCACTATTTTACTTTAGGTTTTATTCATCCTCCTTTTCTTGTGAGATGTATTTTCAAACTCCAAAATAGGACTGCACAACAAATCAAATTGAAATCAAATTTGTAATTTAGTTCTGTGATCAGTAGTAAATCTCCTCCGAAGGCCAGAGGGCGCTCTTCGCATGGAACCCGCAAGTATGCCACAAAGCCATGATAATAATACAAGTAAATCAAACTACTTTTATTGATCCAATGTTATTAATAATCACACAACTATGAAATAATCTTGCAGAAAACTTTAATTCTGGTACTATGTTGAACGCACACGGAAAGAACCTATATATATGTTTTTATATAGAACCATTTTCTTAGAACGCAAAATTACCCATTATGCTTTGCGTGTATGCGCAAGGAGAATGCTAAGAACCTCCTGTTGGCAGCTGATGCGTATACAAAGTCACATTTGGACAGCTTTGAAACGATAGTTTTAATATATTTTATTTGCTTTTAACATCTTTGAAGTAATACTGCTGTCGATCAGCGCCACCTCCTGGACTGATCGTTTTAAAAATGTGATCTAATAGGATGGAAATCAACTGCTGCGAGGTATTTTTCCTTTGTTGTCAGATAACATCTTGTGCTATTTGAATGAAGCCCCATCATTGCTAAGGTGAATATTTTCCTCTTCTTTTCAAATATATAACCTACCCAAACAAATGTAATTCACCAAAATGTTTGACACACACGTAGCCTGTACTGTCCCACTAACACATTGATTTAATAAATCTCACAAAGTGAAAATAAAGTGTTGTTTTGCAATGTTAGAAAAACGCAAACCGTGGTAAATACTACACAACACAAAACTAACTAAATGAAACATAACTGCTCCCGATTAGAATCAATAGGCAAATCAGCCAGATTAGTATCAGTAACAGACTTTTATTGGTACTTCTGTGTGTGTACATTGAAGAGCTGCGTATAGTATAACAGCTGACAGGTAGGGAACACTGACGCTGTATTTCAGTATCTGATCTGATGGCAGACACTGAGTTAGGAGAACGTTTGTCTCTCGCGCTTGAACCGCATGTGACAGAAGCATAACACACACCTTTCAAAAGTTGTGGATCACAAAAACACTCTGCAAGCCACTCAAAACGGTATTCACAACCATTTTCGGATTATGATTTACCAGTTGTAAACGGAAGTTCTTAGCATTCTAGCGAAAGATGCTGGTCGCTATAGCGGCCTCCATGCAGCAACGAAGAAAAAGGTCAATAGGTTTTGATATTGGTTTTTAATATATGTCACATATATAAAATTGCCTGTTTTCCTATATGTACATATATGTGCCAATTTTTAAGTGTTAAAAAGACGTTTTTTTGCATTTTATTTTTTTAGTTAGTTTTTAGTTATTGCCTTGATAATAGAAAATATGAGCTAAGCTTCATGTATGACCAAGCTGCCAAAGTGAGATATGAACTATATAGGAGACACATCTTGTATGTACATACCTGTATAGAGCTTATATGTGGATATAAAGAAGTAATACATGAGACCTAAATGGCCTGTATATGTACATATATACACCTCAAT
Organism: Danio aesculapii; assembly: GCF_903798145.1. NCBI lineage: Eukaryota > Metazoa > Chordata > Actinopteri > Cypriniformes > Danionidae > Danio > Danio aesculapii. The sequence goes on along the minus strand of NC_079456.1, from coordinate 32,126,970 downwards.
TTTGCCTAAATGTGGCATATATAAACATATATGCAGCATATATAATCATATATGTGCATATATATACTGCTTATAGGTTTCATATATGCACATATCCTCATATGGGTTCTTTCCATGTGGGAAGTTATGAGTTTGGAGTAAAAACATGTTATTAAACATTATTCATGGTATTTTCACATGCTTTCAGATGTGGCTGCAACACAGAGCTGTAGATCACTGATAAGCGTGATGTCAAGTTGCAAAATTATTATCTTCGATTTCAGAACCATGCCGATTAAATAGTCTATGATTTTTGCATAGCTTGTCAGCAAACTATTGCATTCACAACACAGTCTTAATGTAAATATGTACCCCGTGTACATTTCTGGAGAGCGCAAATTGTGTAGCCTGAGGTACGTATGGCTGGATTTCATCTTTAAAGCGAATGCTACAGGGTGGTATGACGCCACCAACGGGTTCTGTTTCTGTTCACGCTAACAGCTGACAACTGATGTACGGCAACAGACTTTAGCTGCAGAGAGGAGTTGACCGCAATAAGGGTTTAAGTGTGGAGAAGAACGGTTCGAGAAAGCAGGTACAGTGTAAAACAAAAACGAAAGGCAAAAAATAAAACAAACAAGAAAATATTAGGGTGAGAACATGGTAAGATCTGAAAATGTGGTAAACATAAGGTGGCTTGTCTTTTTCTGAATTGCTTTTGAAAACACTTGGGTTTATGGAATGGGGAGGGTGGGGAATCGGTCAGTCGTTTGGTTGTTCAGTCAGTCAGTCGACAACGGCCTCTGGTGGATTTACACGAGAAGAGCAGTCACAAATGGCACTCGGAAAAGAAACTTGAGATCTCGAAAAGCGTACACAGCAGCCTCTGGTGGATTCGCAAAAATAAAAACTACAAAAAAATGTACCCCCTTGGACATATTTTGTGCTCTCCAGAAATGTATACAGGAGTACATATCCATAATGAGCCTGGGTTGTGCATTCAAGTCCTGCTGGGAGGTTCCGTCTTATAAGTTGACGAGTCATAATAACAATGTCACTTTTGTTGGCACAAGAAGGCATTGTACAGTACCTACTTTTGGTAAATTACAAGACAATACAGCAGGGTTTGTTAACTCTGCTTATAGAAAACGAATATCAACGAATTCGGATCAAATGTGTTTTATCAATGATAGCCACAAGAGTTTATTTTGCATCCATGAATTGTACCCACTGATCTGTATATAATAAGATATATCAACGCTATCTCACGGCAATTTAAATCCTGTTGATTCAGTGGCTAATTCGTATGAATTAGTACAATATCTTTCCTACAATTTAGTAAAATTTGCTCATCCCCTAATGGTGGTTGGGTTTAGGTGTGGGGCTTGGTGCCACACCTCCTTTTAAAAAAATGTACATTTTTATTCGACTCAACTCCACGAAACTGACAAAACATAAAATACATGTAGTTATGTTTCCTTATGAATATAGGCTGGATATATAGTGGTATTTATATAATTCTCTATTATAAATCCATGATTCCTCTATGTTTCTGTTGACAAACCACTCCACTCTGTTAAACTCAGATGTTTTCCACTCATAACAACTTTTTGGTGGCGTTCATGTACATTTAACCCTTAAATACAATTTTCCAACATGACTTGAATGCACTACAGTATATGGCTCTGTGTAGTAAACACTGCTCCATCTGAAAGCAAATGCTGGAGATTTAAACCTGATTACAGAACTGGCATTGCTGACAAAATGGACATGAAAAACACCTTTGTTTAATCGTGCAGCCCTACTACGAAATATTCATACACTTGCCTTTAAAGAAGGTTAATTGCACTTGTCGGATTGGCGTTTGCCCCTTCAGTGACTGCATTGCGATATTCGGTTGCACCAACAGTGGATTTGAATTCTCACTTAGAGAGATTTCCTGAAGAGTCTGTGTTAGTCTGAAAAAAACAATTAAGCAAGTCAAAAACAAAGTCCATGTGAATGTTGTATATGAAATGGTTCTGTACGTCATGCAATGATTTGTTACTGGGAAACTGCAGAACGGTCGACTGAAGAGAATATTTCTTCCCTTGTGCTCAGAAGTTGACTGACTGTGGCCACTGCTGACACTACAATATCATTCTGGTTCTGTGAGGGAAATAATTGAGGATGGACATGGAGAACATGGAGCTAAAACATCCATCTATAAATTCTACACTTAAAGATTCACTGTTTCAAGACAAATTTGAGTAATATATGGACAAATCCAGCAGCTGGATTACATTTTTTACATTCATTTGTAACCTGACAGTTGCATTTGTCCATATTTTACCCCAATTTGGCTAGAAACAGCCCAGCATTTTTAGATTAGGGATGAAACTGAAATGAAATCAACTTAAAGAGTTAACTCTTCCCCAAATGAAAATTACTCACACCCATGTTGTTACAAAACAAACATTTTATTGTATTCCATACTTGACGTTTTATTGTATTATATACATAACTGATGCACTGCTTTAAATCCAAAGTAAATGTGTGGTCAGTTGTAGCTATATCAGTCAGTATGTTAAAAAGCATGGTTTTTCTGTGTGAAGTAGGTATGGAGATTAATGTAATAGAGAAATTATGTGGTTCACAATATGCAATGTGCTTTGAATGCATATATTAATATTTACAATAATTACGACGGAGAGCTCTTTGTGAAGTAGTTGGATTTTGTGTGTAAGAATGGACTTTGCTACTGAAACCAGTGAGTTGCCACTTTCCAAATGTGTCACTCTCTGATTGACACTTTTATGTTAAAGTACTGCTGGTCCAATTGCATCTCCCACTTATTCTACTCAGAGCTGCTAAATGTTTGCATTCTTTAAGTCATATTTACTCATTTACTGTATGAAACTTTGCAAAACTGTTTTGTAATGGTGTGCTGATGCTTCTCTGAGTGCTTTGGTTGCAGAGAAATCAACTCACTATGCCAAAGATATTTTTCGTCTAATGCTGATTGAATGGGTTAAAATTGCAATACTTTAATGAATATTGTAATTTGATCCAGCATAAAGCTTTTTCTTAAAGAGCATGGTCATGTTTCATAATGATTTTTCTGTTATACAGTAAATCATAAAGCAAAAATTGCAAGACAGGCTCATTGTGAAAACGTACCCCTGTATACATTTCTGGAGATCGTGAATTATGTACCCAGAGTTACGTATGGCTGCATTTCGTCTTGAAACCAAACGTTACAGGGCAGTATGATGCCGCCGACAGCTTCTGGCTTCTTTTCCGCTGTTACCAGTTTGCCCAGTGGCTTGTTGCGTACATTGGCTGACTTGAGACGCAAAGAGGAGTTGACCGCGACGACGGGGTTTGAGTCCGATGAAGAACAGGGCCAGAAAGCAAGTGAAACAAAAACAAAAGGCAAAAAATAAAATAAACAAGTAAATAACAGGGTGAAAACATGGTAAGATCTGAAAACGTGGTAAAAATCAGGCGGCCGCAAGGGCCGAAAACACTATCGGTTGGGTTTAGGAAAGGGGGTTGGTAGAGGGTTCGGTCAATCAGTTGGTCAGTCAGTCAGTTGACAGCGGCCTCTGGTGGATTTACTCAAGAAGAGCAGGCGCGAATGGCACTCGCGGGAGATATTTGAGATGTAAAATGCATACACAGTGGCCTCTGGGGGATTCGTGAAAACACAACCTGCAAAAAAACGTATCTCCAGGGATGTATTCTGCACTCTCCAGAAATGTATACAGGGGTACGTATCCATAATGAGCCTGGGTTGAAAGATTTTGTTGTTATCTACTGTAGTATTGTGCTAGGGTGGGTCAAGCTCCTGATGGGGTGCTCAACCTGTTTTGTGATGAACTAACCCTTTAACTTTTGTTTTCCAACTGAGGCAATGGGTGTAATGCATTGTGTTCTGTGGTGTACTTTTACTGTCAAATTAGTGGGTTGTTTTACGTTGAGTTCTAAAGATGTGTCTCTGACATGCAATGTTTCCGCAGCATATGAAAAAACCATGCAAATTATGGTACACTATCAGCTACACATGGCTAACAAACAGATATTATCAAAAAATTTGTAAACTTTGCATTGCTATTTTATTCACTTACACATTAACTGATAAATTACCTGGTAAGATTTGTGTGTGTGTGTGTGTGTGTGTGTGTGCGTGTGTGTGTGTGTGTGTGTGTGTGTGTGTGTGTGTGTTTAAAAGATGTGTCATAGATATCCAAAAATAGACATTTTGGCTAAAACAAGGCTAAATTTGGGCTGTCAATCTAATTTATTGAGCATCAATCTAATAAGCATCTATCAATAGTGCCAAACTAGACTAGTTAATCAAATAGACAAAAATGAATGGCTACACATGTGCGACGTTTGTACAATCTGTCTATTTGTTGCTCTATTTTACTGACAGCCCAAATTTAGGCCAAGATGCCTATGTTTGGATGTCTATTACAGTGTTTCCCAACGCTGTTCCTGGAGACACCAAAAGTACATATTTTGGATGCCTCCAAAATATGCCTGCCGCATTCATTTCAGGTTTTGAAGTCTCTTCTAATGTTCTGATGAGTTTATTCAGGTGTGTTTGATTAAGAAAAGGTTGTAGATGTGTGTGTTGGTGTGCCTTCAGGAACATGGTTGGGAAACCCTGGTCTATTACATGTCATTTAAAAACTAAATAGCTTGGTGGGTGCAGAATGGAATACTTTCAGGCTTAATAATTACCGTGGTTTGTTGGTTAGAGAGCAGGAAATGAGCAATTTTAACAGCATTCGTGATGTTCTGGGACGTCAGTCGCTCTGGTATGGATGTGAGAATCTGCGTACTGGAGGCCAAACTTTTTTTTACATTCAAATTAGCTCCAGAAACCTTCATTTACAAAACACAATCAGCAATCAGACCTTTCTTTATTTTCAAATGATGCAGCATGTTGTACTTTATCTATGACAATTCATTTTAGATCAATACTCACATCTGCATTAATAGTATCCAGGGTCAAATTACATTTTACTTTGTTTGGTGAATCGAAAGTGCGAGTATTAATATTACAGAATGCCGAAGCTTGAGGGATTCCAGCTGAAAGACATAGATATTTAAAGATAAGATAGATATCTACATTAGATGTCACCTATGCTGTTGTTGTCTCACAATGTGTCAATAGAGCCGCCATTTTAGTACAGGGCAGCACTCCTGTACTATGATGAATGTGGGACCAAGGTGCAGTGTAGGACTGGCCATCCGGAGCCATAGATATATACACATATATACATACATCTATGATCAGGAGTTTTCCCGGTGGTCAGTATGCAAATATTTTATTTAAATTACGAAAATTGTCATTGTACATTACTTTTTTATTTTGATGGATAAGTGATTGCACAGGCATTGCCGAATGCAGTAAGTGACTGTATTATTATCAATAACGTGACTTTAGCACTAAATTTCGTAACATAAACGAAATCTTACCTATAAAATATTATGAGCCCTATCATACACCCGGCGCAATAAGGTGCAAGACGTGTTTCCACGACCTGTTGCTATTTTCAGACCAGCGCAACCTTAATTTTCCCGTCTTCCACCATGTTGTTTAAATAGCAAATCCATTTGCGCCACTTTGAGGACTCATGGGTGTTCTGGTCTAGAAAAGAGGTGTGTTAAGGTGTATTGTTGGCACGTTGCCATTTTGAGAAACTAAAATAGACTGTGCAATAGATCAGCTGAAAGCAGGTCTAAAGTCCAGCGCAGAACACGTCAGTTATGCGCCTCACACATTGCTTAAAACACACAGGATGTGCAGCAATACGAAAACATCTTTACAAATGAAAAAGAATTTAAGGAATAAAATATTACAAGAATTATTATTTTCTATATATATATAATATAAAAACCACTGCCTCCATCATCCCTGGGGGATTTTTCAGTTTATTCACAACTACTTGCTTTTGTATAATGGTATTATTAGTAGTAGTATTATTTATTATATGCATATTTCTTTTGTTTTATTAAAAACGAGCTTAGATTTGTCCACCTGTCCTCGTGCTGCAGATGCTGTTTAACTTTTTTCTCGCTAGTGAAGCATCCAGTTTTTCCACTTACAAAGTCCGCCATGTAAATAGCAAATGCACCATGGCGCGATGCAACTGACTCTTAAAGGGAATGGGAGACGAGACTCTGAATAGTTTATTCTCAAAACCATGCAACAAAACCAAGGATACTCCCTTAATGCTTTTGCGCCCTGCGCTTTAGACTTTGCGCCTAGATCATTAAAATAGAGCCCTATGTCTTTATGCTTTGTTTTCTTCATTTGACCATTACTACACGCGTATGCAGCGCAAAAGTCCAGCATCTTCAAATTGGCCTTAGTCTTGACTAGTACGGTTAAATAACATTTGTCCTGGAAACACTGTACAAATATGGCAACAGTATTGACGCATGCTCAGGGTCCGTATGCGATATCTAGTGTACAGGTATATATCTATAAAAGATAATTAAAGTGTTTTGAATGTAAATAGTAGGTAGTAAAGAGAGTAAAATACCATTTGGTGTATTTGACGGGCACTGCTCTACTGAGGATGCAAACTGGCCTAAGACAGTTTTTGGAAAAGTGAATGCGTTGGGTGTTGGGAATGTTTGTCCAGGGCAGAAATTTGCTGTGGGAAAAAAAAAGGACACACCATACTAAGTAAGGTTAGTAATTTTGAGAACCACTGTTACACCAAAGAATAATGCAATAGTTTTAATGGTTTTTTTACGAATGTTGCAGGTAATTCCAGTCCAACCGTCTGGGCAGAGGCAGATCCCCTTTTGCAAGGTTCCACTGTTTTCACACACCAGATTTGGGCTGGTCACTGCTGTGCTGAATGTTGTACTAGTCGTTGCCACTTTGACTGTTGTACTAGTCACTGTTGTACTTGTTGTTGTACTAGTTGTTGTTGTACTAGTCATTGCCGTGGTGACTGTTGTACTAGTAGCTGTTGCACTAGTCATTGCTGTAGTGACTGTTGTACTAGTAGCTGTTGTACTAGTCATTGCTGTAGTGGCTGTTGCACTAGTAGCTGTTGTACTAGTCATTGCTGTAGTGGCTGTTGTACTAGTAGCTGTTGTACTAGTCATTGCTGTAGTGGCTGTTGTACTAGTAGCTGTTGTACTAGTCATTGCTGTAGTGGCTGTTGTACTAGTAGCTGTTGTACTAGTCATTGCTGTAGTGGCTGTTGTACTAGTAGCTGTTGCACTAGTCATTGCTGTAGTGGCTGTTGTACTAGTAGCTGTTGTACTAGTCATTGCTGTAGTGGCTGTTGTACTAGTAGCTGTTGTACTAGTCATTGCTGTAGTGGCTGTTGTACTAGTAGCTGTTGCACTAGTCATTGCTGTAGTGACTGTTGTACTAGTAGCTGTTGTACTATTCATTCCTGTAGTGGCTGTTGTACTAGTCACTGTTGTATTTGTTGTTGTACTAGTCATTGCCGTGGTGACTGTTGAACTAGCTGCTGTTGTATTAATCATTGCTGTCGTGGCTGCTGTACTAGTAGCTGTTGTACTAGTCATTGCTGTAGTGGCAACATCAGATTAAAGTAAAAACTCATCAGAAAAAGTAAAAACATCAGATTTAAGAGAAAACATCAGATTAAAGTAATAAACTGCAACCAAATTCTGGTTCTTGAATTGTAAGTACATTTGGTGTCCTAGATAAACCTTATATTTTAATAACAAAAGCTTTATGGAATAACAACAGAGATTATATCAAATTATATTTAAAAAAAAAAAATGTTTGTATGTGTTTTAAGAGATAGTTTGCCTTGAAGATATTAATACTATTAAGACTTAAAAAAATATTAAGACTCCCTCTATACCTACCTGTTTTCAACTACTGAATTTGTGTGTGTGTGTGTGTGTGCGTGTGTGTGTGTTTGTGTGTGTGTGTGTGTATGTTTACTCTACTTTGTCACCTCTATGAAGGGTCTCATATTCATCTTATTCTGCAATGTGTAAGGCTTAGGACCAATTCATTTGCCTATGGGAAAATAACTAGAAATTACAAACGGTGGTAAAAGGTCCAACTACTAGCTCTTCAAACTATTTGTAGAATTTGTGTTTATGAAAACACATAAAAACAAAAATAATATAATAAGAAAACTATTTACCATCCTGTCAATAAAGATTCATGTTGAGTTAAACATTCATTCTGTCTTTGATTCTGGTATCCCGTAAAGTTATCAGCTGTGCTTATACATGTTTTACATATAATGCTTTTAAAAATAAAGCTCCATCACTGACTGACATTGATAGATCACAAAGCAGTACATTGTTGTTCAAGTTTAAAACAAAAACAATTTCATTTTTCACAATGCACACTATTAGCTACTGGCTTATTCGTTAATTTTCCTTCGGCTTAGTCCCTTATTTATTAGGGATAGTCACAGTGAAATGACTATTCTGGCATATGTTTTATGCAGCAGATGCCCTTCTAGTACTGGGAAACACCCATACACTCTCTCATTCGCACACGCACTCATACACTAAGGCAAATTTAGCTTATTCAATTCACCTATAGCACATGTCTTTGGACTGTGGGGAAAACCAGAGCACCTGGAGGAAACCCACGCCAACACAGGGAGAACATGAACTCCACATAGAAATGCCAACTGGCCCAGCCGGGACTTGAACCAGCAACCTTTTTGCTGTGAGGCGGCAATGCTACGTCTGAGCCACCATGCCACCCTACTGGCTTATTATACCTGTGTATTATTATAGATATTACCCATTTAAAGTTTGATCTTATTCTACATCCCTAATCCTACCCAATACCTAAACCCAACTATTACCTTGTAAACTATTAATAAACAGCTATTTAGTAATTTATTGAGCTAAACATTTTAGATAATAGTTTATAGCATGAATTGTCAATGTCAATTTCATTTATATACCACTATTAAACACAACCAAAGGTTGACCAATGTGCTGCACAATACACATCGCAACAGAGAAAAAATGTAAAACTATAGCTAAAACAGACAATTTTCATTGATAAAATGCCAAATCAAAGAGATAAATTTTCAACCTAGATTTAAAAACAGACAGGGATGAAACAGATCTAATACAGAAGGAAAGAGCATTCCACAACCTAGGACCAGCTACTGCAAAGACAGTCACCTCTGCATTTCAGCCTCGACTTAGGGATGCATAACAATCTCTGGTTAGATGACCGAAGAGACCGACCAGGCTGATGCTAAATTAACATGTCTGACAGATATTGTAAGAAGGTGCCGGGCCATTTAGCAATTTCAAAACCAAGAGAAGAATTTAAAAGTGACTCAATAGTGCACAGGCATCCAGTTAAAAGCCTTGTAGCAGCAATTTGAACAAATGTAAACGGGATAAGGTTTTCTGACTAACACCAAAGTATAATGAGTTACATTAGTCCAATCTAGTAGTCATAAAAGCATGGATTTTATTATTATTTTTTTAAATTTCGAGATAGAATATAGACTTGACGGAAAGAAGCAGGATTTGACCACTGCATTTATCTGTTTGTCAAAGCTCAACAAATCATCCAGAAAAACGTCCAGATCTTTTACCCAGGGCTTCATAGAAAAGCTCTTAAAGAGTTTGACGGGCCAAACAAAATCATTTCAGTCTTACTCTCATTAAAATCTAGGAAATTCAAAGACAACCAGGCTTTCACATCCGACAAGCATCGCATAGAGTTTCTAGCCCACTTAAACTTGGGTTTAAAGGCAGGTGGATTGAATTATACATCAAAATAAAGCATGACCTAAATATTTAAAGAACTGAAACCTTTAAAGTTCCTGGTAACCAAAAAAAAAAAAAAAAGTTTTCCCGTAGCATCAGAAAATTTGTTTACAAATACATTACAGTCCCATTCATGCAAAGTGTTTTTATTTGTTTATAGTGTGTTGCAGTGTACCTTTCTTTAGTCAAATTAGTAAGCCTATCTTTTTAGCAGGAATTGCAAACACAAACCATAGAAATGCTCCCAGAAAACAAGCAAACAATCAGTATTGTGAGTTGTGCAAACACCACATTTTTAAATACACACGCATTAATCATTATTAAAACATTTTAGTTGTTTATTAATAATTTTAAAAACAATATTAAATGGATTAATTTATATATTTTAATTAATAAATATTATAATAATTTGACCTTACCTGGGACAAACATTAAGAGCAGAAAGTAATCCATCACACAGATATTGGATACAACAAAATAACTACTGTAAAACGAACTGCAAATGGGAACAGCTCTTGTTACGGCCAGGTTTATAAAGCGCAGTAAGGGTGGGAAGTCCATCAGTCAAGGAAGTAGCCTTACATTTCTAATGAAACTTGCATCATAGAATGAGCTAAACTAGGAATTAACAAGAAGACGGTTCAAAACAGTAATAACATTATATACAATTTTTGTGATGCGCAATGTACTTAACAACAGTTTTTATGCAAGTACATGAAAGACACATTACACAAAATGAGAGATTGCATTTATAATAGTGAACAGCCATTCATTTCCAAACTAGCATCACTGATAAATTATACAAATAAATGAGGCACAGCTTGACATTATGACATAATAATTAGGCATTACAAAAAAATCTTTCTTTGTTCTTATTGCTTGATTTGTAATATTACTATTACTGTATTTCTGTGATGTTTGACACAGGGTGAAGCTAAAAGCAGTAAAGAAATAGCTAATTCAAATTCATAATTGGTTCTAAAGCAAGCCCAGAGCATGTCTGGAGTAATATATTTACTATAGCCAATTTATCCATGTACAATATTTAATGCAAGGACATGAGACTATGGTATTTAAATGTAATAAAATTAATGTATAGTAAAATAAATATAAATAAAATAGAATAAATTAAACCGTGTCGCTTTTCCTGTCTGTTTTTACGGTTCTCCTCTTGATTCAGTCTTGGAATCCAGTTTATTTTGGGTTCTTGTCTTTAGGTAAGACTTCAGCGTGAATAAAATGAAAATCTGAACACCCTTTAAAAGTAGAGGAACATAGTTGTCAGTCACCAAACCAGTGCGAGACAAAAATAATATGTTAAAATATCAGCTTGAATGAATCTAACAAAATCTTTTCTGAATCTGTAGTAGGCTACCATCTACTCATACAGTGCTCAGCATAATTGAGTACACTCCATTTTTTAAATTTATATTTTTATCAATTTCTCAGTGAATATGGGTCATGTATTTTGGTGCATTTGAACAAAACTGATTTATTAAACAGATATATTTATTAAAATAATATTTTAGTCACCAAACATAATAATAATAATACATTTAAATTCATGTGAAAGAAAATTACAAACTACAAAATCTCAACAAAATTTGATACATTTTGTTTCTCTTGAATTCTGCTTATTTAAAATTTCATTTAATATTTTTCCCTAACATAAATTTGGGTGTACTAATTTTGGAGCGTTGTCATACTGTAAGTTGTTTTGTTAGATAAGCTCCAGAATTGGCTTCAGTACTGAGTAAATTAATGTACAGTATATGTACAAGTATAATATTGTGAAGCTTCCTATAGAAAATATTAATGTGAATGAGAGATTTGTGAGGGGTGTACTTATATATGCTGAGCACTGTATATCAAATATTAATAAACAGAGAAAAATAACAGACCTGTGTTGTGTTGCATAGACAGAAGATGACACTGAGAATGATGTAAAGGGTTTTATCTTGAGTTATAAGCACCAAGTATCCAATGACCCAGGACAAACCAAGCACCACAGCCAGAGAGAAGCTACTCAAAATCTTCTTTTTTAAAGGAGTCCTTCGTGAGCTACAGAAATTAAATCAACATTTAACAAAAAGATAGACAGACAGACAGACAGACAGACAGACAGACAGACAGACAGACAGACAGACAGACAGACAGACAGACAGACAGACAGACAGACAGACAGACAGACAGACAGACAGACAGACAGACAGATAGATAGATAGATAGATAGATAGATAGATAGATAGATAGATAGATAGATAGATAGATAGATAGATAGATAGATAGATAGATACCCTACTGAAAAAAACTGCTTAAACCAGCGTAGGGTGGTTGCCTGTATTTAGAGGGGTTTTGGTCATTTCCAGGCTGGTTTCCAGCCATTTTCAGCCTGGTCTTAACTGGTCAGGCTGAAAGATGACCAGCTAAAACCAGCTTGACCAGCCTAGCCAGGCTGGTAGCCCAGCCAAAACCTGGTCAAGCTGGTTTTAGCTGGATTTAATTTAGGTAATGTTGCTTGTAAATGGCCAAAACCCCTCTAAAACCAGGCTGGTCAAGCAGCTAAAACCAGCCAACCAACCTAGGCTGATTTAAGCTGTTTTTTTTCAGCAGGGTAGATAGATAGATCAAAAATCTTAAGGAAAAATATAAACACACTTTCACATTAAAGGAACAAAGAAATACATTTATTTATTTTAACACATACTTTCACATTACTTTCCTTAAAAAGCAACTAAGTAACACATTAAATCCCCCTTTAAATTAGCCTACTACTAAATGTTACCCAACACTTCTTTATGAAACACAAACTCTGTAATTATTACATATCAAATTTGTGACCTTTGTAAAAGTTAACAGAAAGAATTCCCGCCATTTTCAATCCCAATCTGACTAGATTGCATTAAATGAAAGTTAACAACTGCAGCGATTAAATTTACATAGAGGAGTTTATGGTTTGTTTACACGTACCTCTTCAGGTTAGGATTTGCACAGCAGATAGTTTGAGAGAAGTAGACAAGTACAGATGTGTTAAAACTCAACATGACAGCTAGAGGGAGCAGGAATCCCCACAACATTGGCCGCTTTGGATCAAACTTTCCCGTCTTGTCCAGAGAGGCTAACCAACAACTACAACAAAACAATTGGTTAACGAGAAACAGCAGGATGTTTAATGATGATACGTAGCCTAAGTAATTCTTTATTTTAAAAATGGTAACTGATATATTATTTTATCCTGTTAATGTAACAATTTAATAATAAACTTGTTTGTAGAGTAAATAGTTCGACCATTTAGTGCATGTTGTTATTTTAGTAAAATAGCCATATGGTTTTACTACAAAATACAATAAAAATAAATATATATTTCTTGTTTTTTAACCATGGTTTTGCTATTTGAATCATAATAACATTAACTGTGGTTACACCAATGGTAATCAAATAAAATAACTCAATAATACTACTTAATAATAAACCATAATTCATTTTCATAATGTAGATAATGAATCAGAAATCTTGTAAATTCACATGGAATATAGGTTTACCTAGCCTACAGTAAATAAAGTGTATAGAGGGATTTTTTTCACTTACAACTCTTCTTGTCGATAACCAGAAGGGTCCTTAAATCTGTAGGTTGTGGCCAGCGAGAGGCCAACAATAACAGCAGGCAAACCTATGACATTATAGGTCTTTATGAATATGACTTATTAAAATTATTAGATTTTTATCTTTCTCGTTTGTATACATTTAAACAAGGTGGTAACACTTTAAAATAATAGTCCATAAGTTGCTGTTATTTTATGTATTTACCAACATGAACAAACAATTGGTTATACATTTAATGATGTATTTTATTAATCTTTGTTAATGTTAGTTAATGTTATTTAATGTGTTTACTAAGATAAACAAGCAATTAGTAATAAATAATGTATTTATTCGTCTTTGTAATGTAAATAGGTAAATAACATTAGCTCATGTTAACTCACGGTGCAATAACTAATGTTAGCAAGCACAACTTTGGATTTTAATAATGCATTGCTCCAAATACATTAACTAATGGACCATTATTCTTAAGTGTTACCAACAAAGTTACTTCATCTAAAAATATAACATTAATATAAATGAAAATTATAAAAAGGCATTTTATTTTGTCAGATATTAAAATGAAAATGTTTATAATATCCCAAATTGTTTAAGTTAACGTAAAGTTCCAAAGTGTCATGAATTTAAATATCAGTTTAAATGTACCCCAGCCGGCTATCATGGCGATGGTGTGGAAAGCTCGAGGTGGACCATTGAGGGCATTTCTAATGAGGAAAAACACATGAGCCGCGTACAAGATGTTCCAGACAAACGTGGCCAGCAGGAAGTACTGCAGCAGGGCTGTGATTGCCGTACAAGGACCCTGATCAACCATCACTTGCAAATCTGTAGAAGGAATAAAGTTCTGCTGAGAGGCAGAGACCTTTGAGTTCGGTTCCGGGTTGTTGATCCCAAAAATGAAGAGCAGGTAGTAGGTGGTCATGCAGACACAGATGTTTACTAACAGCATAGTGGAGTTGGCTCCTCTCCTTTTCCTGGTTTTATGAGTTTTATTTAGACAAGAAATCAAGAGGATTACATTTTTGCAGGTTTTTGTAATTATCATAGATAATTTTACTTTACAAAAATACTGATAATTAGGGAAAAAAATCTATAGCATAGTGATATTTTGAGGGTTTTTTAGCACCACTCTAATTTAGAGAAAGTAAAATGTAATAAAATCAACAATATATTTGTTTATTCTCTTTAACTTTAACTAAATTTACAAATTGTCAGGAGACAACTGCAAGTGCTCTTCCGCGTGAGTTTGAGTATACAGTAAAAAACTATCCTAGAGAAAAGTACTGTCTGCTTTTAAAAACTTCCCTAAAGCACTGTCTGCTGTTAAAACTAGCATACAATTATGTCTGCTGGTAAAAACTTGCCTAGAGTGCCATCTGCTGTAAAAAAAACTAGCTAAGAGCATCGTCTGCTGTTAAAAACTAGCCTAGAGCACCATATGCTGTAAAAATCAGCCTAGAGCACCATATGCTGTTGTTAAAAGCTAGCTTTGAGCATCATCTGCTGTTAAAAACTAGCCTAGAGCTGTTGTTAAAAACTAGCTTAGAGCATCGTCTTCGGTTAAAAACTAGCCTAGAGCACCATCTGCTGTTGTTAAAAACTAGCTTAGAGAACCGTCTGCTGTTAAAAACTTGCCTAGAGCACCATCTGCTGTAAAAACTAGCCTAGAGCACCATCTGCTGTAAAAACTAGCCTAGAGCACCATCTGCTGTAAAAACTAACATAGAGCACCATCTGCTGTTGTTAAAAAGCTTAGAGCATCGCCTGCTGTTAAAAACTAGCTTAGAGCATCGTCTTCTGTTAAAAACTAGCCTAGAGCACCATCTGCTGTTGTTAAAAACTAGCTTAGAGAACCATCTGCTGTAAAAACTAGCTTAGAGCACCGTCTGCTGTTAAAAACTAGCTTAGAGCACCGTCTGCTGTTAAAAACTAGCCTAGAGCACCATCTGCTGTAAAAACTAGCCTAGAGCACCGTCTGCTGTTAAAAACTAGCCTAGAGCATCATCTGCTGTTAAAAACTAGCTTAGAGCACTATCTGCTCTAAATACTAGCTTAGAGCACCATCTGCTGTTATTAAAAACTAGCTTAGAGCATCTGCTGTTAAAAACTAGCTTAGAGCCCAATCTGCTGTTAAAAACTAGCCTAGAGCGCCATCAGCTGTTAAAATATAGCCCGATCTGCTTTTAAAAACTAGCCTAAAGTGCCATCAGCTATTAAAAACTAGCCTAGAGCGCCATCAGCTATCAAAAACTAGCCCCATCTGCTGTTTAAAAACTAGCCTAACCTAGAGTGCAATCTACTGTTAAAAACTACCCTTGAGCACCGTCAGCTATTAAAAACTAGCCTAAATTGCTGTCTGCCGTATAAAAACTTTGGAATCTTTTTTTTTTTTACCAGAGATCTGTATATGTACTAATATGTAAATATTACATTATAATACAGTAAATGTCCATATATATTTAAAATGTGTTCGTGTTCTTTTTGAACGTACCTTGTTTTAATTTGATACATCGTCGTAAGGACCAATCCCACAATGGACAAACTGCATCCCACAATGCTAATCCAGTTTAAAGCCTCAGAATACTTGTAATCTGCCCTAAAGCTCTACAGAAACAGAGAAACCTTGTTGATAAACACAGCAGGTAAATTAGCATAACAAACTATAGCTGCATCCCAAATGACACATTATGCACTATGTACTTATGCACTTACACACTCAACAGCGTAGTATATGATTTTAGTGTCATCCCTAATGGAACACTTGTTTTTTTACTAAGCGGAAATTCAAACCGTTTACCAGATAACGTTTGATTGGTCCCAAATTAGTGAAATGACCAATGACCAAACTACCAAATAATACCAGCCATGAATATAATCGCATTCACCATCAGGAGGCGCTGTAATCACTCTAGTGGGAGAATTTTGCTTTCACAATCCAAAATAAATAAAATAATCTAACAGAGCCCGGAAGCTCTTCCACCCCTTCCACTATGTGAGCAAAGCAGCAGCTGTTGAGTGCGTAGTGTCCAACATTCCACACTTCTTTTTAATGGTTAAATAAGTGCATCATCTGGGTTTTTAAAGTGCACTCATTCACTTTAGAATAAAACGAATATTTCAGTGTAAACGCACTACTTACACTATTTATACTACAAAATGGCGTAGAATAGTGCACAAGTATACAATTTGGGACGCACCTTATGTTAGCTTAGCATCATGCTAATGCCGGAT
The DNA here is from genome assembly GCF_903798145.1 of Danio aesculapii. NCBI lineage: Eukaryota > Metazoa > Chordata > Actinopteri > Cypriniformes > Danionidae > Danio > Danio aesculapii. The sequence goes on along the minus strand of NC_079456.1, from coordinate 32,110,407 downwards.
TTCACTAATTTATGAGTCTTGTCTCTTGTGATATTATTTACTAAGTAGCATTATTTACTACATATAGTATAGTCTTATAGCAAAATGTCTGCCAAACTCACCACCAGAACTGCAAAGTTGGTGGTGTGGTTGCATTTACAGTTGACACCAGAGAGATCTAGAACTTTGACGCAGCCCTCTGTTCTCCAGTCTCTCTGATCATAATCCCAAAACACACATGCAAAGTCAAAGACTGTCAGGCCGGATATATTCTGGAAACACAAACATAAAATCAAAATGAATTATTACATTTTAATATATTATCTGTGTGCAATATTCATTCATTTTCTTTTTGGTTTAGTCCCTTATTAATCTGGGGTAGCCACAGCGGAATGAACCACCAACTATTCCAGCATATGTTTTACACAACGGATGCCCTTCCAGCTGAAATAGAACACTACGTCCAATTTAGCGTATTCAATTCACCAGTACCACATGTCTTTGGACTGTGGGGGAAACCGAAGTACCTGGAGGAAACCGACATGAACACAAGGAGAACATGCAAACACCACACAGAAATGCCAACTGGCCTAGCCAGGACTTGAACCAGCGACCTTCTTGCTGTGAGGCGATTGTGCTACCCACTGCACCACGTATTTAATATTTGAATAGAGTTGTTTTAATTGTGACTTGTATATATACTGTATGTATATAGGTAAATGGTTTCAACATTTGTATTAATAACAATTTTCTATTAGGTAGTAAATAATCATATCTGAAGGATTTTTGAAAGATCATGTGACACTGGGAACTGGACTAATGATGCTGAAAATTTAGTTGTCCATCACAGAAATACACGTTTTATGACTCTATTAAAATTTCAATCTTATTTTAAACCATGGTTTCATATGATTTAGACTAGTATTAATATCTTTCTTTTCAAACTTTTTCCAGTGTTCTAAACAATACCTCATTATCATTTGTTTAAATGCGGAATTTAATATACAAATCTGGTCATTCTTGATCCTCAGCACCCTGGCAGGGTTTATTTTATGCTAACAACTCTACAGTTATTGCATATGTAGGAGTTGTGTTGACTAATAACATGAGTGATTCAGAATCTGCTTATTTTACGTAATAATAATGAATTTATGTTCGTTTATACTGTACCTGAGGCCTGAGGGCGAACTCCACGTTCTCCAGCATGTGTTTGTCTGTAAGGCTGGCAGAAACCACCCTTGTGGTTGTGTTTAGTTTGCTAGCAAACTGTTTTGAGTTGAAAAAATTATCATTTTCATAAACCACCACTCCAATGCTGAGATTTCTGCTGTCTACAGAGAAAGAGAAATCAGTGTCAATTCTAATCCTCAAAACCAAAACAACCACAGAAACAGAAACCTACCGCAGTCGTTTTGGGAATCGTTTTGCAGTTTGACCGTTAGCAAGAGATCGACAGGATGTCCTAAAGAGGACGTCATGCTAGCAGCGTCTCCGCCAAGACCGATTCTTTCAGGAGCCCTATCTGACAGTCCTGGTGAAAGCAGCCTCCATTACAGTCTTTCTGATATCAACAAATAAATTATATTTATGCTTGGATTGGCTCTTTCCTGACCTGCTTGAGAGTAGAACTTCACTTGAGGGGTCCAGCTTGATAATTTGATGTTGTGAAGGGCAATGTTTGGTTGCACCAGTGGAGTTTTGCTTGTCATGGTCAAAACAAAATTTTCCAAAGTCTTTGTGACGCTGTTGATATAATACACATACAAAAGTGAAACATACGTTCTAATCAAATACATTTCAAAATTTAATACATAAAATAACCAAATTAAAAATACTGTTGAGTACACATGCCCACACATATACTTAAATGTGTGGTTCATGAGGACTCTCCATAGGCATAATGTTATTTATACTGTAAAAAAATGCTATTATATGGCCTTTCCCTATACCCCTAACCCAACCCTCACAGGAAACCTGTGGCATAATTTGAATGTCAAAATTCACTGTTAAGTATGATTTTAAGCATTTTGTATTATGAGGACACAAGGTATGTCCTTATAAACCAACTTAACATTGTCGTACCAATGTAATACCCATGTCATTATACATTATATTTAAAGGACACACACACACACACACGTATACAATACATTTATTAAATACCAAAACAAATTGTTTTAATGAAAAAGAAACCAATTTTACTATGGTTATTTAAAATACCTTTGTGCGTCGGCGCAATAGCCTATTGGTTAGCGCGTCGACATATGGTGCAGTAGCACGTCAGGGCGTCACAAGTTCGAATCTCGGCTTGAGGACATTTCCCTACCCTACCCCCCTCTCTCTCTCCAACTTCGCTTCCTGTCCTAAATACTGTCCTATCTAATAAAGGCAAAATAGCCAAAAAATAAATCTTTAAATTACCTTTGTGCATTGTTATATAAATTATATAATTAACAATAAATTAACCACTTGAATGCATTTTAATAATAGTTATTTCACAAATTAGTTGTTGTTTAATTAAATTACATTAATTGAGTTGTATGTTTTGCTGTAAATGAGATACACACAGACATTAGTGGTTTTGCTGGTTATGTATTTTAAAAGTTTTATATTATATTATATTATATTGACATTATATCAAATCCTACACTGTAAAAAGTGTGTTCCTCACTTTATTTAAGTTGAACAATTTAAATTTACAAGTCATTTTAACTTATTTCAATTAAACTGATTTAAAACATCAAGTTAAAGTAGTTTAATTTAAAAAACAAGTTGAAACCTGATTAACTTTCTTAGTTAAGTTAAATTAATGTAAAAAAAAACATACCAAGTCATGACTTTTTATTTAGTTTTTTTACCATATATAAAAATACCTCTGAAGAGCATCATAAGTGTTTCCAGAGTACTGCTGTTGATCAGCCTTCATGAGCTGACTGATGGTGGCCACCGCTGAGACCCCAACTGACTGCACAAATACAACAAACATCAACAACATCTCAGCGCTTTCATAAATCAGTCAAAAACTCTCACATGTTCACTGATTCTCAGATTCTTGCCTCATTGAACATCCTGGAGGACAGCAGGTCATGGACAATATGAGCCGCTGAGGTGATGTTTTCAGACGTTAACTCTCCAGGTTTGGATGTAAGTATCTCCACACTGGAGGCAACGCTCATATTCTCCTCCAGGGTCCTCTGAACAATAAACAATTACAAACAAAACTAGTTTGTTGTCCAGAGTTCTATCCACTGACAATACAATACAGTAAACCAGAGGCAAAAACTTAAACAGACATGTTGCAGTTTTAGAAATATTTAATGTACAATATTAGGTTGCACACTGGTTTACAGTCAAATATTATTGACTGTCATCATGGCAAAGAAAAAATAAATCAGTTATTAGAGACGAGTTATTAAAACTATTATGTTTAGAAATATGTTGAAAAAATCTTCTCTCTAAAGAGAAATTGGGGAAAAAATGAACAGGGGCTAATAATTCAGGGGGGCAAGTAATTCTGACTTCAACTGTGTATATGTATGTATATATATATATATATATATATATATACACACACACACACATACATACATGCATGCATGCATGCAAATATATGTGGCTATAAAATATACTTGTGCACCTTCTGTCTGTCGTCTCCTCTCATTTCAAGTCCTCCAGCTCAATACAGAAGGACAGACATTCTACCTTGGATCTATCACCAAGACATCATACACCCCAATTTAATACTTATCTCATATATTTGCCTAGCTTATGGTTCTGGGGTTAAATCAGAACTGCTGTATGTTCTAATAATCATCCTAAATTGCAAAGTGTTCCTGTCTGAACTTTAGTTATTAGGTTTAGTAGTATCCTAGTACCACATCTACAATAAAAAAGGCAGTGTCAGAGTTATTTTAAACTTCAAACTAAAATAGAACCAACACTGAAACATATATAGCAATGTTAGATCTAGGATACCACTAAAAATGACAGAGTAATGTGTAAAAAAAACTATATATATATATTTTTATGTATATTTAAAACAATTATATTAATAACAAAAATTACAAAAACATGATTTTTTTTTCAATTTGTTCAATTTAAAATCAAATTGTACATATTAACAATACTAAAATATGACTGGTGTCCATTTTTGTCATTCAAAACCAATGTGAATTTGTTCAAATGCTCTCCTATAAATATTCAAAGTTTAAATACAGACATTGACTTTGCTTTCGAGTGCTGCCAGGTTCGAGTCACAGTCCAGACGTTTAAGTCCCCCGAATGCGTAGAATTGTGTGTAATTCAAACACTGAGCTGAAGCCATAGGAATACCAGCTGAAGACAACACAACAAACACACAAATCTAGTTAAACATGTTACCTAATGAACAAAAAACACTGACATGCCTAAACCAAAACAGTTGCAATAACTTATTTTGATATGGATTTCTAGTGACCCAAATTAAGTTAAAGGAATAGTTCATCACCCAAAAATGAAAATTTTCTCACCACGTTCCAACCTGTGGCAGTTTCTTTTTTACATTTATTTTTGCTGATAGCGAAGAAGGTATTTTATTGAATGTTGGTAACCAAAATGTTGATATTGATTTCCATAGTAGAGAAGTTAATTGTGACCAGCAATATTTAAGTTACATAGGTTTTTCAAAATGTCTTACTTCGTGTTCAACAGTAAAAAATAAATGTTTAATACATTTTTATTTGGCGCAAATCATTCATTTAAATTTCTGTACAGATGTCACAAGATTTCTATCGCACAAATTAACATTCAAGGCTTAAAGGAGCACTCCACTTTATTTGAAAACAGCTAATTTTACAACTCTCCTTGAGTTGAGTTTTACCATTTTTGGTTTCATTCAAAATTATGATCTCCAGGTCTGGCAGGAGAACATTTAGCTTAGCTTAGCATTAATCATTGAATAGGATTAGACCATTAGCATCTCACTCAAAAATTAGCAAAGTGTATTGATAATGTTCATTTTTAAAGCTTGATTCCTCTGTAGTTGCATTGTGTACTAAGATTGACAGAAAAAGAAAAGTTGCTCTTTTCTAGGCTGATATGGCTAGTCATGTACTTTCATTCTGGCGTAATAATCTAGAAAGTTTACAGCAGTATCATGGCATAATATTTCAAAAAGTTTACATATTGCACAGTGCCTGAAAATAGCCGCCAGCTTTGTAACTTCCAACGTTTCAACGCAAATTAGTTTCAGTCAAATAATATCATTTGCAGCAAAGTTCCTTGATTATTATGCTGGAATGAGAGTATAGTTCCTAGACATATCGGCCTATACAATAGCAACTAATTTTTCATTGATACAGAAGACAAGCCTTAAATAGTCAATTTATCAAATTTAACTTAATTTAAGCATCAGCAAGATGCTAATGGTCTAGTCCAATTCAGTTATATAAGCTAAACAAAGCTGAAAGTTACCTGCCAGATCCAGAGATTGGCAGAATGGATTGAAAAATGGTAAAACTCAATTGTTTTATTCTAGGTGAGTTGTAAAATGAGCGTTTTTTGTTTGTTTGTTTTTTTTTCCAAAAGCTGAGTTTTCCTTTGTCTTACACGTCAAGACATTTTTTTTGTGTAATGGAATCTTCCACTTTGCCCAACTCTGGTTTTTAATTCATGTTCATGTATTAATTTAACATATTACATACCGTTTACAGTTCCCGGGGGGCATTCCTGTGTTGAATAACTAATCTGGCCAACTGCAGTATCTGGAAAGGTCAAATTGTCAAGTGTTTGCTCTGGACACTTATTACCTGCAATAAAACCGATTTTGAAAATGTCATTGTTATCCAAGACAAAAACATTCTGCAAGAAAACTCCTCTGAACACTAAAAACCAAAAAATGCTTGTCTTACTTGGGGTTTTTGTCTTGTTTCTAGTACAAATATCTCTTTTTTTAAATCAAGAAGCATTTTTTAGACAAGTAAAAACATTGTTTTGTCAAAATAATCTGCCAATGGGGTAAAATAATCTTGTTTTCGATTTGAAATAAGATTATGTTCTTACTCCATTGGAAGATTATTTTGTTTGTTCTAATGATTAATCATTTAATTTTGACCATTTTGATTTTTGAAAATTTTGAAATGTTTTACGTGTCTAGAAAAGCTCCTTGGGTTAAGAATTTGTAGATATTTGGACTTGAAACAAGACAAAACTGTTTTTTTTTGCAGTAAAATCCTTACCTGTAGGTTGAGTACTGGTTGAATGCTGGCTAGGGTTGACAGTTGATGTTGATAAAGTGGTCGAAATGGTAGTTTGGGTTGAACTGGGGGTCAGTATTGTGGTAATAAGGGTGGCAGATGAGGTTGAAGTGGTAGTAGTTAAAGTACTAGAGGTGGTAAGGGGGGTAGTGAATAAAGTACTAGTAGTAGAAGGGGTGGTAGTGGATAAAGCACTAGTAGTATTAGGGGTGGTAGTGGATAAAGCACTAATAGTAGTAGGGGTGGTGGTGGATAAAGCACTAGTAGTAGTAGGGGTGGTAGTGGATAAAGCACTAGTAGTAGTAGGGGTGGTAGTGGATAAAGCATTAATGGTGGTAGAGGTGCTAGAAAGTGTAGTAGTAAGGGTGGTAGTAGACAAAGTATTATTGGTAATTGGGGTGGTAGTAGAAGAGTTGTTAGGACTGGTAGTAATAGTAGCGGTAGTCACAGTATTATATGTGAAGTTCCAGAAAGGGTAAGCAGAAATCTGTGCCGTAGTATTATTTAGAAAAGCTGTTCAGTTTGAAATCAAGAATCAAGAAATTAATTCAGTTTGGTACAGTGAAATTGCATATATTGTTCTTTATACCATAGATTTGCTGTTAGTTTTTATCATGACACTCTTAGCAGGCACCTTGATGTAAAAACTGCATCAAATTTACCCAACACAGGCTCATTCTGAAAACGTAGCCCTACAGACGTTTCTGGAGACCGCGAATTACGTAGCCAGAGGTACGTATGGCTGCATTAATTTTTTTTTTAAAACGAACGCTACAGGGCAGTGTGACACCGTTCCTTTTTACGCATACCAGCTGACCGCTTACCTATGGACGGCATTTTGGCTGTGACCAGTTTGTTCCATGAGCGCGCCATGTACGTCAGCGGACTTGAGACGCAGAGAGTTGACCACGACGACGGGGTTCGAGTCTGGTGAAGAGCGGTTCCAGAAAGCAGGTAACATAAAAACAGAATCCAAAAAATAAAATAAACAAGTGAATAGCAGGGTGAAAATGTGGTAAAATCTGAAAACGTGGTAAAAAAAAATCAAATGAGGGCTTTTCTTTTTTTTGGATTGCTTTTGAAACGTGTTAGTTGGGTTTAGGTAAGTGGGTGTGTGGGTCAGTCGATCGTTCGCTCAGTCAGTCAAAAAGTCTGTCAAAAAGCCAGTCGACAGCGGCGGTGGATTTACTCGAGAACAGCAGGCGATTTTTAAGATCTAAAAAAGCGTACACAGCGGCCTCTCGTGGATTCGCGAAAACAAAAACTTCAGGGACAGGACGCATTTCGCGGTCTCCAGAAACGTCTGTAGAGGTACGTTTTCAGAATGAGCCTGGGTTGAATTTACCAGCGTTGGGCAAAAAAAAGTTATATATTACAATTTTAAGCCTATATCTTACTCTTAAAAGAATAAATAAAATGCAAAAATAAACATAACATATACATTCACATTACTTTCCTTACAAGTAACCAACACTGTTAATACTGGGTTCGACACAATTCCTTCATGTTGTTCCAACACAAATCGATCAAGTTAACATAATTGTTTAGACAAATTTAAGTGGATTGAACAGAAAACAATTAAGTTGTCCTGTAAAAACATTAAATTGACATCTAACATAGCATCAAAAAACACATTCAAAAAATCAATTACAGTACTCTTGAACTGCAGATGTTTTACATTTTTGTTTTTAGGATTTTTGACAGTCTACAGTAATTGATTTGTGACATGTTTTTAGACGCCAATGTTAGATGTCAATTTGATGTAGTTTTGACATGAATGTAGTCAGTTGATATTAAACCGATTTTCATTTTAGTGTGTATCTTGAGGTCGTTTTGACATCAAGGTGCCCGCTGGGATTAAAGAGTTAAAGATTTAAACAATTAAATAATTTCTTTTGCTGAAACTGGTTTTAAGAGTTAAAAATGTAATACATGCAAAACAATATTATTACCAATGGTTCTTGGTGAAATTTTGAGGTTCTACAAAGCTAAATGGTCAAAGTGAACTGAATCATTGTAAATGCACTCGGGACTGTTTGCAGAGGCTGTTGAGCAAATCGTTAATACACTAAAAAAAAAAGATTTTTGCTGCTTGTTCAAACAGTTTATATGAAATGAGCTGAATCAACACATTCCCAAAGTTTTTGGGGAACAATGTAATAATTTTATGTTCAATCCACTTAAATTTGTCTAAACAATTACATTAACTTAATCGATTTGTGTTGGAACAACATGAAGGGATTGTGTGGAACCCAGCACGTTTTAGTGTATGTTCGATTCTATAAAAGTCTGATCACATTTCTTCACAAATTCAAATAATTTACATCCATTTTTTTAAATTCAACACAGCTTTACATATAGAATGGACTTTCTTTTATATGTGTGCATTCTTACATCCTTGTCAATGTGAGTAACCAAAGCTAGAATGTTATATAATAAAATACAATCTTTTTCTCATTTAATTTTCGGGGGCTGAAAAGAAAGGCCACTCCATCTGCATTTTTTTTTTTAAATCACCATATAACATCTATTATTATGAAAGATAATGTGTAATGTTACAAAAACAAATCCCTTACCTGATATAAATATGAGCATGAGCACTGAGTGATCCATCATCATCCTTTTAATGATCCACATCTGCACCTCAAACATTGTTTGCTTCTGTCTTTTGTAGTCGGAACTCATATGTTTGACATGATATTTGCATTTTCGGGAGGAAAGCTTATGGACACGGTATTTGTGGTATTGGGAATGTTTTGCAAAAACCAAAATGACAAGAAACGTGCAGGGTCAGACAGGTTTGTTTCATTTGTATCTGCTGAGCTCTTATATGCGAATTATTAATTAATTATTTTTTTTTTACATTGACAATACGCATAGGAATAGTGTTGAAATAAAATATCTATATCCTGTAAATATAAATATAATCCATTACTCTACCTGAAGACACAAATGAATATATATTCGGATAACGCAATCACGTCTATGTTTAGGAAGACATTAGGTGAGTAAGGTATTTAATTTTCTGTGGCTTAACCTTTGAATCAATCTCAGTCAATAGGTAAACACATTACCTAACAAATTTGTATACACATCATAACACATTTTTACATAAGAATAATTTGTAAAAATTCTGAAGAGATTCAAAGCAGGACAGAAAACACGCGAGCACTATCACGATATGACGTCTGTGCCAAACAAACCGTTTTGACGTGTAAATAAACACTTCATTGTGTGAAAGATTGGCATATGTCATGCATTTAAAGATAAATTACCTTTTTTTCTCAACTTCATTTTGTTATTCAAAGTCAGCATTGTATTGGATGCAAATTAAGCTACTGGCATTCACTCGTTTCAGATACGCCATGCAACAGGCAAATTAACGGCTCATCTGTGGACAAGCAAAAACCTGAAATGTAGACATACTAGAAAAAATACATAGTGTACTGTAGGATTTACTATAATAAAATGTAGTATTTACTGAAGCATCATGGGAAATTGATAAACTGTGGTAATCATTTTAGGCCTATAGCCTCCTACTTTATAAACTATTAGTAAGCTTGTACTGTATTATATTATAGTATTCTGTTTTTTATTCGTCCACTTCCATAGGCCTACTATATAGAAAACTGTAGTGAATATACATAAATACATACACACATACAGTGCTCAGCATAAATGAATACACCCATTTTGAAAATGAATATTTTTATCCAATTCTCATTCAATATAGCCAATGTATTTTGGTGCATTTAAACAAAACAGATTTATTAAACAGATATATTTATTAAAATAATATTTTAATCACCAAACATTTAGAAATTGAAAGACAAAACAACTAAATTCAGGCAAAATATTGCAAATAAAAATCACAACCTAAAATTTTTTTTTACATTTTTTGCTTCTCTTGATTTTTCCTGTTTTTAATTTGTATTTAATATTTTTCTATAACATATAAATTTGAGTGTACTAGTTTTTGAAGCGTTATCCTAAGTTTTGTTAGATAAACTCCAGATTTGGCTTCAGTACTGACTAATCTAATGTATATGCACAAATATAATATTATAGAGCTTCCTATTAAAAATATGAATTTAAAAGATAGATTTGTGAGGGGTGTACTTCCAGTATATATGCTGTGTGTGTGTGTGTGTATTTATATATATATATATATATAAATATTTATATATATATATATAAATATATATAAAATGCAACACTGCTGTAGTATTCATTAAGTGTCGAAAATACTGTACAATACTATTACAATATGGTTCAAAAACACTATAGTGTTGTTATTATTATTATTACACTATTTACTTTAAAATACTATAGTATTAAAAGTTGCTCAGAGTACAATGGTTGCAGAACATGACCTATAGTAATTAATAATTTGTTTAATTTATTATAGAGTAGTTACTATAACAAATGTAGTTGTAATAGTGTATATGCTTACACACAGAGTTTTAATTTCAGTCAGCCAGCCCCAGGGCATCCTGTTAATTGTCATACAAAATCGCCACGTTTAAGATCTGATTTCTTTCAACAAAAAAACAGCAATCTTCACAGCAATCTTCACTGGCTGAGATACGATATAAAGTGGGTATCAGACCAAACAAGAAGCACTGCATTAAATTATATATATATATATATATATATATATATATATATATATATATATATATATATATATATATATATATATATATATATATATACATCCGTGCCATGTCTTTAAAATATGGAAATTTATTTTACCTATACTATTTTCAATGGAGTTTCTGCGGCATGTGTATTTAGATCAGGGATGTCAAACTCAATTCCTGGAGGGCCGCAGCCCTGCACAGTTTAGTTCCGACCCTAATTAAACACAGCTGATCAAACTAATTTAGTCTTTCAGTCTTGTTTGAAACCTACTGGTAAGTGTGTTGAAGCAGGGCTGGAACTAAACTGTGCAGGGCTGCGGCCCTCCATAAACTGAGTTTGACATCCCTGATTTAGATGGTCTTTCATCTCTTTTTAAGCTTTAACAACCAAATGGATGCTTAAGTCTATTTAACTGATTATATCTGAATTACATTACAACATCGATGCTGTAAAAGGAACCTTACGAAATTGGAAATAGCCACATAAAGCTTTCACCTGAAGTTTATCATTGGCTGAAAAACACTAACTGTGCATAAAGTTCAATACTACATTAAATTACCACATCATATTTACTGGTTTACTATATTAGATTCAAAAACACTACAGTAGGCCTATTTGCCAAAGGAAATATTCAACATTCTATAGTAAATTTATACAAAAAACTTCACCCTTTAGTTAAGAAAAGGCCTCATTTGTAAAGTGGAGTACGATATGGAGGAAAGCTGACTTGCTGGCATGAAAACCTTGCCGAAAATGTTCAAATAATCAGCCAAGAGTTTAGAAAGTACACATCGGCTACAAAGTGTTCATAGTACCATAAACATTTGTTTTCATGATAGCTTTACCCATATGACAGTATATATATATATATATATATATATATATATATATATATATATATATATATATATATATATATATATATACACACACACGTTAATAGATGGTTAATAGATTTATATAGTTTAGTAGCTTTATGGTAATCTAATTCAAACAGCTTGTAAAAAAAAAAAAAAAAAAAAGAAAAAACACTGAACCAAGATGCTAACACAATGTTGTTAACATACTTTGTTGACAGTTTGTTTGGAGTAAAGACTGAAACGTGTTGCTCAAGAACTTAAACGAGAAAAGTATACAGCTAAACAGTGCAAAGGTTAAACACGCTAATCTTTGTAAGCTAATAAAGCTAATTTAGAACCCATGCATCCAAGAGTGATGGCGATGCACACTTGCCTATTTTAAAGGAGAAAATCATCCATTTTAGGGCTGCACAATATAGTTTCAGCATCAATATCGTAATGTGATCACTCGCAATAGTGACATTGCGAGTATACACAATACTAAATCTGAATTAAAATTGATAATTTTGCAAGTGTTTTTTGAGGCCTGTGACTGATATTTAAAAACATTCAGGTGTAAGAAAATGTACCATTTGTAACGTTGAAAAATTAATCACGAATAATTTTATGTAATTGTTTAGAAAATTAAAACTATGCAGAATTATTTTCAATCACAGTGTACCTGAATACATTTCGAATATTTGCAATACAATAAAACATTATTTATGTAATTAGCATATTTTTCTTTATTGAATTTATCTGTTTGTAGATTGTTTATTATATTTTATGCACTCCCTACAGAATCATCCCTAATCAATCTAAAATTATAGATTCTTTACAAACATTTATTCAACTTATCTAGTGAAATTGTAGACATATCGCAATATATAATTGCAAATCAAAACAAAACATGCACACTTACCCAGAAACCTATTTTCAAAGAGAGAGACCTAGAGAAATAATCATCCATATTAGGCCTGTAAAATATATCGTTTAAGCATCGATATCGCAATGTGATCACTCGCACTAGTGACATGGTGAATATACACAATGTTGAATCTGAATTATAATTGATCATTTTGCAAGTGTTTTTGAGGGTTTTAAAATCATTCAGGCGTAAGAAAAATGTACCGTTTTTAACGTTAAAAAATTAATAACAATTAATTTTATAGAATTGTTTATAAAACTATGACAATGCAGAATTATTTTACATTTGATTATTCAATTACTGTATACCTGAATACATTTCAACTCTTTAGAATACAATAAAACGCTATGTAAATAGCATTTATCTTTATTATATTTGTTTGTAGATTATTATATGATATATTTATATTATATATTATATATCTAAAATAATATATTCTTTACAAACATTTAATCAACTTATCAAGTGAAATTGTATTCATATTGCAATATATATATATATATATATATATATATATATATATATATATATATATATATATAGCAAAATAAAAAAACATCGCAATGTGTGATTTTTCCTATATTGTGCAGCCCTAATCCATATGCAAAAATTCAAAACTACAACAAGTAATTATTATTTTAAATTACTTTTAGGTTTGTCAAATTATCATTTTTTTTCCCAAAATAATTTTAAAACTGTGAAAGAAACTACAAATTATGATTCTGCTTGGCACATTTGAAAAGTTACTACACTACATCACTAATTCATTCATTAATTTTCCTTCAGCTTAGTCCCTTTATTCATCAGGGGTCACCAACTTATCCAGCACTACATCACTTATTTTTATTTTATATTTTAATTAACATATATGCAGCTACAAGTCAAGACTTCTTATAAATAGTTTGGCATGCAACCCTTAACTAGCCACCTTTAGTTAAATATATTTAATTAAATAACATTTCTATGATTAATACACTTGGATTGTTTGATTTAGAGAAAGAAAATGATTGATTTATTGGAGAATGTAAAAATAAAAGACATGGCAATGTTCATACACATACAGGAGAAGATAAATTATAGTTTTTTACCAATTAATTTCAACGACCAATATTTCTCCTACTGTATATCACAACATATTTCGGTAACACTTTACAATAAGGTTGTTAGGTAATGTTAAGTAACATAAAAAAACTATTTAAATGTGGCGATGCCATTTGCCCATTAACATCTCCTGCTTGTTGTCAAACTATTTCATAACCATAACAAGCAGCAATTCAATCAAATCTTAATTATAATCTTAACAGCTATCATAACATTATTTATCAATATGTGGCTCTTTTTGTATTATCAGAAGCTACAGAAATTAAAAATGTAAAACAGGAAATAAAATATGACCATTGTTATTGTTTACATCCCTCAAAATGGTCTATTACAGTATTTAATCTTTGTTAACGTTAGTTCATGTTAATGCAGTGCATTAACTAATGTTAACAAGCATGAATTTTGATGGTACTTTATTTACTTTTATTTTAATAATGCATTAGTAAACGCTGTACAAGTAATGTTCATTCTTAGTTATACGGAGTTCAAACCATATTGTAAAGTGAGCCATATTTCTTCTCATTATTATTAATATTTTAAAATATTATTTAGCATTTAGATCGGTTACATGACTGCAATCTTAAGTTTGTCTGTGAATTTAAACAAGAATATTCCAAAATTGTCAAGGTTTACATTTTTATTGGCATTTTATTGTTAGCAAATTTTTAGGGGGAGCAGAAAAATTTGAAACTATATTATTAAACGAATAATTGTAGATCATCTGAGTTCGATTCATGAGACATGAGGTATATGCAAAGACAGTGTGGTGGGAACAGACAGAGATTACAAAGCCAGCAGTTCAAACCTAAGCAGAAACGGACATCAGTGACGTCTTGATCTGGGCTGAGAGCCAGTGGATGAGAAGCTTGACAGACACCGAACATCCCGGTTTAACAAATCTGATCTCCTCTTAGGCTCAATTCAGTTAATCATAACAAGTATTTGATCGAAGAACCCTCAGGAAATGTAATAAAGACACAAACAAGTATTCACACTCAACATTATCCTCCAGAAGTCACTTATTTCTTCTTTTTGTCTTGTGTGTTGGTGAACCAGGCGTCCAGCAGCTTTTTACTGTAGTAGATCTGCCAGCCGTGTACCTGAACTGAAATAATCAAGACTAAGTACATTATAGACACGGCAGAGAAGCCAAAGATGAACCTATAAGCTTTGCCGTGGCGGTAAAGCTGCTGAGCCACAGGGAACATCTCCATTCCTCCGTAAAGAATAGGACCGACGCAGAAAAGCCCGCCGCTGATCATTGAGATGACCAGATAGCTGATGTTGTTTTTTGGCAAAGCCATGAAACTGAAGACAGTAGGTATAATGCTCAGGAGATATGTGTATTCCCATTGGTATGGAGAAGCCACTACTTTATGGGATACCAGGTTGAGTTGGCTGACAAGCACCTGTGCCGCGATAAGAAACCAGACCACTGCATGGGCGATGTTCAATTTCTTGATCTCAGACTTCAGAGCCACACTGTAGGGATTGAAAAGGGTCAGTTCAACAGGAACAGGCAAACTCTGTAACTTAATGCTGTTGTAGTCTGCAATGTCCAAGTTTTTTTAAAGGGAAAGTTCATCCAAAATCTGTAATTCCGTCAATATATTCCTCAATTTATTCTATAATGTGGTTTTAAACCTGTATGTTTTTTTTTATTTCTTTTGAACACAAAAAATATATAGATATTTTGAAGAAGGCTGGCTGCTGGCACCCATTGACTTCCATAGTAGGAAAACAATTACTATAGAAGTCAATGGGTGCCAGCTACTCTATCAGCATTTTTCAAATTATTGTCTTGGTCACACTTTAGTTTAGACAAAGTCCCTTAAGGGTATTTTATAGTCTTTGGTTTAGGTCACAATTCATGTTAAAGTCTAGATAGGATGCAGTTGTGGATACGCACATCAATATAGCATCATTTTTGTGACACTGTATAACAATAGTTATAATTTTTACAGTACTGTGACCATTGCGTTTGGGGTTGGGGTAGGGGTGGATGTAAAAAAAAAAAAACAATTTATTGGGTAATTTAATAAAGAACACTCTGTACAACTACAGTTTTTACATTACTGTGACGGTTGGGTTTAGGGTTGGGCTAGGGGTAGACGTTAATAAAATATAATTAATTGCAAATATAATAAATAATATAAATAGTTCTCGTTAACTTCCGACCGTAAATGTATCTGATCTAGCAAAAACCACAATCCAAGGTATTAGCAAACCAATACTTAACACTACTAGATTAATAAACTACTAATTAGCTATTTAATAATAGTAAGGTAGAAGTTGGGTTTAGGTATTGGGTAGGGTTAGGTATGCAGAATAAGATCATACTTTATAACTACTAAAGAACAGTTAATATCTTAATAATAGGCAGGTAATAAGCCAGTAGCTAAAAGCATGAATTGTGACCTATAATAAAAGTGCTACTATTGTCTTTTGTGTTCAACAGAAAAAAGAAACTCAAATAGGTTTTGAACGTGGGTTGAGTAAATAATGGTTTTGAAGTGAAGGATGGAAGAATTATTGAAAAACATTTTGAGTTTCTTCTGTTAAACAAAAAAAAAAAAAATTATACAAAACTGATATTTAGAAGGAAGATGAAAACCCGTAACCATTGACTTCTGCAGTCTTTGTTTTCCTACTAATGAATACCTAGGAAGTCAATGGCTACAGATTTTCAGGTTTCTTTAGAATATCTTCAGAGCAAAGACAGTTTGGGACCACCTGAGAGTAAGTAAACACTGAGTAAATGTTTTATATTATTATTATTATTATTATTATTGAACTATTACTTAAAATGTACTTTTTCCCCATTTTAATAAAACCAAAATAAAATATTTGAATTCAGTTCAGTTTTAGAACTTTCTTGAACATATTTACATATTGTGACCTTAAAGTCATGGAACATAAAACCTGTTTCATGGATTTATATCATAAAACATAACAAATAGTATAGCAAAAACGTAGTAAAATAGTACTTTGAATCAACATCGGATTTATAAAACAAAAATCTGCCTTTTAAACGAATAGAGATTTGACATTTTTCCTGAAAAATATTGATGAAAGAATTACTGTGAATGACCTTATCTCCAGAAATGTTGTAAAATATGTATATTTCTATTAATCATATTTCATTACATTAACTCCAATTCATGACATTTTGTACCTCATCTGGTAGTGTGACGCGACGCGCTCGCGGTGCTGGTAGTCGCTGCCGTCTGTTCCAGTAGCCCGCGGTCCTGCTCGTGATGCCATGGCAACCCACCTCCGTCGACAACCTGAGGTAGAAGTAAACTCTAAATTTACCTCACTTCTTTGATGTAAAAGTCATTTTGAGGCAAAGCACACTACCGTTAAGGTTCAACAAAAGTACATACAAGTATACTAAATTCGAGCCAACGCGTAACGTTAATTTATAAACCGCGGGAATACACTAAATATAAATGCTTTCTACTGATGAAGGCGCGGTTAATGACTGGAGCTGACAGACTTTAATTGAGGTAAAGTTGGTTTTACATTCACACAATTCAGACTTTCTCATTGTTATATTTTCAAAAAAGCATTCGTTGCAAATTCTAAATAGAGAAATCATAATAGCAGCCCATGACTAGCAAAGTACAGCATTGTTCACAGTCAATTAAATATTGCTAATGTTGTTTTTGAAGTCATACTTACACGCTTTTACTGACCGAATATTCAAAGTAGCATGGAAAACAATATAGGAACCCTGTCACAAGCTGTCACTGAACTAATGTGTGAACATGAAACCAACTCAATCAGAGTTCATTATATTTACTGACACCACCTTTATTTTTTTATAGAATGTGACTGACAGCAACTGTCATAAATACATCCCAATAAAGGAGTAAGTTATGCCACGACTTTACCTGCACACTTTCTGCAGCGATATTACTGAATTTGTGGCATTTTAACAATTATAACAGCTTGAAGAAACACAGCCGAATAACAATGTTAACAAAACCTCTAAAGTTCCACTTCCGTAAATACTCTTAATTTTTGTTACATTTTATTGACTATAACCAAACTACACCAAACACCATGTAAAGCCATTTTAATTCGACTAACTTATTTACAAAACCTTTATAAATCTTTGCAGCAGTATTTGCTTGTTTATTATGAGTTTACGACCTTGTAGTGAGCTGTCAAAACTTGGTTGTTGAGTTAATCAACCTCCCACTCACGTTTTAATGATAGGCATTTATTCAATATTAACGCAGTTTTGATATTAAAACGACGAATTATCAGATCACAACTATAAGTCAATTCAACTTCTGCAGCTTTTGCTGACGCTTCCTTAACGTTCCAGCTGAAGTAACAAAGTGACTTTATGTGAGGCACTACAGGTTTATTTTAACAGTCAGCTTTTCAAATACACAGACTCGCATTTATATATCAAACCTGCGAATATAAAGTTAATTGAACAGTAAGATTTTACTCCTACCTTATTTTGACATGAACCAGCAAACAACTCACACAGCAGAAACGTGAGCAAAAGTATCTCTTCTTCTATCTGTGTGTTCGTCCTGACAGACTAGTACATCGCCCTCATTGGTGTGGAGTGAGAACGATTAATGAATACGAAAATGTCATTCTGCTTTAAAAAAGGATTGATAAATATAACTAGTTATCCAATTTTGCATTTCATTGATGATGTTAGTAAAATAGTGTTAAATTGCTGCTGTCTTTGAGACTAGGAAGCACATTTGTTGTGTAGATTAATGGATACATACATGGTGCGAATTAGACATTGACGATCAGGGGGGTCAAGTTATTTAGTGTAATACAGTCAATTAAATGTATTTATTTAAATGACATCTATTAATTAAACATATTTAAGTTTTCAGTGTTTTGTGGGATATTTTGTGTATTCTGACCTGCAGTATCTCTTTAGCTATAGCTTTAGTTTATATGTATTAGCTTTAGTTTATATGTAGAAACTAGGGTTGTCACGATACCATTAATTCACCCTACGATACTATACCAGCTGAAGTATCATGATACCAAGTAGTATTGTGATACTGTAATTCATAACTTAAGTTATAAAGAAAATTGTCAGAAATACTATATTTTGTTATAATAGGCTTACATCAATTGAATTCATAGTTCCCTATTATTGGAAAAAATATTATTTGTACGTCACCTTACCCAAAATTAATGTATTCTTTTTGTTTATTTTGTAGATAACTGACCATCAAAAAAACTTTAAAATAAGGATGCAAATTATACCAAATAAAATTTTGTACAAAAAGAGCATTTATTCAACAAAAATAGGCTATATGAGGTGGTCAAAAATTGTTTAAATGTTTCCTGTTGCTATTTTGAGTTTTTCATCTATTGTTTTTTTTTTCCATCAGGTAATAATCCAAAGTAACTGTCGTTCTTTTTAGTCGTTCTTTTTAAGAGATTGTCACGATTGTTGTAGCTACTAAATCATATTGACAGGAACACTAATGAACCGGTTCAGATGTGTGTTCAAACTGAAGCGTTAGAAAACGTGCAATAGGCTACCATAAAAGGTGTGAAATCTACACAGTTTTGCAACCTTAAAGGGCTCCACAGACTATTAAAATAAAATGGTCTATTGTTGCACAAACGTGTGAGCATTTTAGTAACTTTTTCATATACAACATTATCTATTGTAGATAGACCATTAATGACAATACTACCATTTACAAACTACAGTGGCACCACCGCCAGTATTTTGGAGCCATAGTATCGAGATACTACCATAGTACCGGTAAACCGTGTAACCCTCGAAACAAACACCTATTTTACAAGAATAGTGTGAACACTAACCATGTCTATCGGCATAGATTGATTGACGCGATTATGCATTCACAACCAAATAATCCATTATAGAAGTGGTCAAATGTAAATTTACATCATCTATTATTTTAAGTAATAACATTAGTATTTAAGATACTGATCAGAGCAAACTATTTAGAGGAGTGACCCCCTATACATATTGTTTTGACGTCTTTCAGGGGACATCAATTAATTAGGGGGGTCAATCCCCCCCATATTATTATTAATTTTTTTTATTAATTGACATTGCTGAGATGTCCAGAAATTACACAATATTATAAGCAGCATCAACAATAATAATAATACAATTATAGTTATATAATATCATATATAGTTATAATAACTATTCCAGAAATAGTTATAAGTTGTGCTTGTGTAATTGCACATTAAATGGAGTAAACACAGAATGATAAGTTCAATCATGCGCTTAATATGCTTAATTAGTTACTTAATGCTTAGTTAATTACTTAATATTGTGAGGTATGCATTGCTATAACATCTAGCTAAGTGTAAAATACTGATTATTACAAAATTCCATGAATGAAGTTTAGTATCAAGATATTCTTTCTTTTTTTCTGAGGAATTATTAACAAATTCACACAACTTCAGTAAATAAATTTTATTTAAAAAAACACATCACAAATGACATTAAATCTTAATCAATATTTGTTTAACAGTTTAGCACCACAGTAAAATAAAAATGAACAAAGAATAAATTCCCTCTGTGTTGTGCCCCATGGTCTCCTTGCACATATACAAATTTAGTCATTCAGTAGTAAAAATTAAAATAAATTACAGACATTTTCCTAGGACTGTTTGAGTGTTTATGTGGCCTTATACACATTTAAAACTGAAAATGTACTCACTGACAAACAAAACCATTGAGTTATATTTTGATAAATTGGGTTTGAAAGAACCTATTGTAAGTGAAAGGTTCAGGAAGATTTTAGATATGTATTTTACTGATGCTGTTAGTTAATGAGATAATCTGTATGCAAGTTCTCACATACTTTCCTGAAATTCATTGAGATGGTAGAAAGAAAAACTAAGACAGCAGAAAAATAGTGCATATCCAACAATGTGAACATTCCTCATTATGGCAATATCACATCATATGTGTAGTCAATGTGACGCCCATTTACAATCATTATACTGTCAAACAATGCAAATAATATGCAAATAAATAATGTGATAAAAGTTCTAACAAAGTGCTAACCATATGGATGAACAAATACCTAAAGTTACTGTAAAATGGTTTCTAATTATGTGTAATTAGACGTAATCATATATTTAGCATTGTATTATTTTATATGAAGAACCATTGCCTTTGTAGTACTAGAGACATCAAATGTGACTGTTTATGCATTTTTTCACATATTCACATTGGATATAACAAATACCCAGAGAATGATGAGTGGACGTAAGGACCAGCATAAAGTCCTGCTGCTTGCTCTGATGGTAACTGAACATGAACAGTGTCTCCAATGTGTAAGGGCAACACAGCACTCCCTGATGCCTGATCCAGGTAACTTTTCTTGTATTCGTCATATGTATACATAACTGGCTCATTGTTTCTGTATAAACCCACCCATACATTGTTTCCTTTACAATTAACATGGTAGACAAAGTAGTAAATTCCAGGTATTTTGCATGTGAAGATGCCAGTTTGCGAGTTGTAATTATGGTTTCCATTATGCAGAATCTTGTTGAAGACAACAGGTTGTCCAACTGGGGGGAATGGGGTTGTCAGCTGAGCTGTAAATGCAGGCATTTCTAGGCCATGTCTACCAATAACAGCTCCTCCAGGCTTTTCTTTCTTATAACCACCTTTTGCCCCATCAAGCCCAGGACCTGTCTCGGGAAGTATTTGCCCAAAAAACGGAGCTTGAGCAGGAGGTCCAGGTAGCCCAGGTGGGCCAGGAGGACCAGGTATTCCAGGTGGACCATGGGGCCCACCCGGTCCAGGTATACCAGCAGGCCCTGTTGGGCCTGGAAGTCCTGGTTTTCCCTCACCTGGGATTCCAGGTTTTCCTGGTGGTCCATATTCTCCTTTTGGGCCAGGCAGACCAGGTGGACCTATTGGTCCTGCTGGACCCATTAATCCTGGTATTCCCATAGGCCCTGGATGGCCTTTCCCACCTGGAAATCCAAGTTCTCCTTTTGTACCAGGCTTTCCAGGCACTCCAGGCAGCCCAGGTAAGCCTTTGTGTCCACTTTCACCTTTGGGTCCTAATGGACCAGTTAAGCCTCTAGGTCCTGGTTGCCCCAATTCTCCTGGGAATCCTGGCTTGCCAGGAAGACCTGGAGGTCCTGGTTCACCTTTTGGACCTAATAGTCCTTTTGGTCCCAATGCACCACCTTCTCCTTTCGGACCAGGAAATCCAATGCCTCCAGGGGGTCCCATAAGACCTGGAGGACCTGGGAGACCACTTGGCCCTGGCAGTCCAATCATTCCAGGAAGACCGCCATGGCCTTTTTCACCTTTTGGGCCTAGTGGCCCAGGCAATCCACCATGCCCCTTTTCACCTTTAGGGCCAGGATAGCCAGGCTTGCCAAATCCAGGCAAGCCTGGACCCCCAGGCAAACCTATGGGACCTGGCTCGCCCCTTCCACCTGGGAAACCTGGTTTCCCTGGCAAGCCATCTAAACCAGGTTTGCCAAAGCCTGGCAGTCCTGGTGGTCCAATTTGTCCCCTATCCCCAGGTACTCCAGCCAGCCCTGGTTCTCCAGGTGCACCAGGTTTACCTTGCCCCCCAGGAACCCCAGGTAGTCCATTCAGTCCTGGTTTGCCAACTCCTGGTAGTCCTACTTGTCCTGATGGTCCGGGCAATCCTGGAAGTCCCTTTATGCCTGGCAATCCTGGGAGACCAAAACCATTCTCACCTTTTGGCCCTTGGAGGCCAGGGATGCCAGGAAAGCCTTTTTGTCCAGGTTCACCTCGAGGGCCAGGTTGTCCAGGGAGTCCTTGTCCCCCTGGTTTCGCCACACCTGGTAAGCCATGTGGCCCTGGAAGACCTGGAGGTCCTGGTAGTCCTATTGGTCCTTCACCACCAATTGGTCCTAAGTCACCCTTTGGCCCTGGCAAACCTGTACCTCCAGGTTTTCCTGGCAAACCTGCCATACCTGGCTTTCCAATTCCAGGAAGGCCTGGTGGGCCCTGAGGACCAGGTTTACCTGTAGGCCCTGGGATACCATGACCAGGAAGTCCTGGAGGGCCCTGAGGCCCTTGAAGCCCTATTGGACCAGGCTCTCCAGGGGGACCCTTATGTCCTCTTGGAACTGTTTCACCTGAAAACAAGAAGAAAGAATAGAAAAAAGAAAGCATTTCTTTAGAAACAGTCAAATAGGATGTTAAAATGAATGAATAAAAATTACATGGTCAAAAATATATACAGTATTAAATATTTTAATACATAAATAATTCACCAGATGTTTACTATGAACATAGTAAAAATCTGTAAAAATCTGATTAAATCTAATGACAGGTGTTTTTAAGAGGTTCACCCATCAAAATGAACATCACATTTACAGCCTTTACAGTTCATCTAAATTATCCAGGCAAACCTGAGAAAAGAACTTAAAAGAACTTACTAATATTCCATTAAATCTTTAAGTGAACATAAAGTCATGTAGTGTTTAGCAAATTTACCAACCTTTTCCTGCGATGGGTTTGCCCATATTCATGGGAAACTGTGGACGTTCCTTCCCATACTGGGGAAGTAAAGGCATCTCATTTCCAAATGGAAGTTGAGGGATTTCTTTTCCATGATAATGGTGTTGGGGTATTCCCTCGTTGCCATGTGGTAGAAGAGGTAACTGTGGCAGAGGCTGGCGCTTTTGAGGCAATGGTTTGTGTCCATAAAATGACCCTGCATGGATATGATGTAGCAGGCACAAATGCTCCACCAGTACAAACAAGCGGGCAGAGAGGAGAGGCCCAGCCATGTCCTGTTGAATGGAGAAGTTTGTAATTGGTAGGCTTGGAAAAAAGCAGGAAAGTCAGCAGTCAGGCTCCAGATCAAAGGATAGCAAAATCACTTTTAATTTCTTTCTGAAATAGGTCATTGTTGTATGTCTGGTGAAAGAGCTTGTACCCATAAGTTTATTGGCTTGTCTCCCTAACAGAACTAAGCAATCAACAATCAGTAAAAGACTTTAGAGAAACATTTTAACTTACTATGTGGCTGTTCTTATTGCTGAGAAATGTTATCGTCTTTATGGTGGTTACAGTATATAATGGCATAATACTTACTTCATGAACATTTCTGTGACTGGATTGTAGAATATAGAGTTTTTAATTTGTGTCAGTACAATAAAAACAGCATTAAATGGCTTTTTGTTTAATAGCATTCTTCAAAAGAATATGCAGAGTGTTAGGTGTTACACACAAGGAAAAGCACAAGGCTTGTGGATTCCAGATCAATCTTTTTATTGAATCTTTTTCAAGCAATTTCAATGCCTTCTGGTTTATACACTATTTGCCTATTGAACTGTATTGTACCTTTAACTGACAACAAAACAAGGAAATGTCAGTATTTTTGAAACAAAGAAAACAGTATTAGTATAATAAACAGTATAAACATGTTTTAAAGAGTATTTTATGATAGCTCTACCTTGGATCTAGTCATAAGAAACAACTATTGAGCACTGTTCACTATATAGTCTTTATCAAACCATAGTCACATGCAAAAAAAAAAAGATGAAAACAACATTTAACGCTTAAATTAAAAATGTTATCTCTTGAATCTCTTGAAATAATGATACACTGAAGGAAATAATACATTTATTATACTTTAATCTGACCACTAGGGGTCAGGAAATGACTACAAAACAAATACTACACCATCTGACTACAAGAAATCCTGAGCAACCTAAAAACAGCTGAACTTGCCTATACTTATGCTTTGTTTGTTAACACATTCCATTATTATGTATTCAGTGATTTGTGCAGAGACATTTAGAACTTACAAATAATGAATTATCACATCCTATAATATCAAAAAAATATACAAACTTGTAGACAACAACATGATGCCATTTTCTGCCAGTGACACACATGTAAAAATACCCACTGGTTAAGACATCTAACCTACCACTGTGTAACAAATGACTTGATGGGTTTCTTAAGAGCCACATCCTCTAAAGTGCTGTCCTCAAAACTGCAATGAACAGGAAACCGAGCACCCCAGTTGGAAAGCCAACAGCTGTTCTAAAATCCAAAACGTGAGTCTAAACCAAAGCGAGCCCATAATGGAGAGGGCATCCTGCTTTGATTGAGGGTGGAAAATTTGTAAAAGCTGGAATGCTTTTAAAGAATGGGTTTTTGATTCTAATACATACCGACGTATTGGGATCAGCATGTGGGTGGGAGGCCGGAGTCTTGACTCCCTTTTGTGAGCTACTGTAAACAGAGATCTTGATTGATCTAGCATGAATAGAACAAAAAGTATCACATAAACCATTTTTATTGAGATGCTGCCAGCCAGGTTGATTGTGCCTCTAAAGATATAGTTTCCACCTTTTCCATAAATCTGAAACTTCTCCTGTTTATCATCCCTTCATAGCTTACACTAGTCTACATATATTCAGTTCCTCTCACTGAGAGAGCAGACATTTTCTACATACGAGGTCTACATGCGTCACAACTATTCACATTCATTCATTCATTTATTCATTCATTCATTAGTTTCCCTCTTTCAATAGGCACCGGACACAAACCAGACAGCTCTTTTCTCAGAACTAAATTTCATCCCTTGGGCTTACCTAATTTATAACTCCACCCAAAGATTTGTTTTCAGAGGATCTTGTGTCACTCTGTGTTACTGCTGACTTTACGTGCACCCTAGAACTTTTGAAAAACAACTCTGAAAAGGACTGGCAAGTCAGAGTGAATGGCCGTCCAATGTTCGCTGTATCCAAAATGTGTGTGGACATCAAAACAACCTCATTCCACTGGAACTTTTCTTATTTACTGCTGGCCCTGTCTGAAAAATATCAAGTGCTACGGAATATCAAAATCAATAGCTCTCTTTTGCATCCATGATCTTACCACCCAGCATAAATCACAAGGAGATGCGAAAACAATCCCAGAAGAAGCAATTCAGGAGAATTCATTTTCATGGGAAGAATATGGCTCATGAAGGCATCCATTCTGAACCCGACAGTTCATAAACTAGCCCGCTGAATCTTCATGCTTGTTTATCAGATTCACGAGGCTGAAACAAACTTGTTTCCTCTGTTCTGTGTTGGATATTTGAGCATGCCAGTAAAAATCTGTTGTAAGCTTTTGGTGCTGAAACTAAAGGTCAAACAAAAAGTATGCTGAGAAGCGAGTGTCAAAACCACAAGGATAAGCAGGACATAACAACAGCAACCCTACATGTCCAATGCAGATAGCAGGAACTAATGTTTTTCTTCATGTCTTTTTGGCCAAAATTTACAACCGCAGCATTTGTCTGCTTGGTTCCATGCCACTGCTCTGTTATCGCCCTGCCCCGATTCTAATATAATCAAATTTCCATTCCTACTTTTCTGACTGCTTCCAGATGTCTCACTTCTGTTCACAATAAACAAATAAAGAAGAGCATGCTGGGTGTCAACTTCGTAGTTGGAGTTATACACTCAATGTTATTATGGCCTGTTCACCCCTAAAGCCTTATGAGGTCTGCCAATAGCATAAATCAACATATTTATGTTATATAAAATCTAATATTTTAAAATATATATGCACTCTACAAATGCTTGGCTGTTTCAACTCAAATTTGCATAAAATATGGACAAACCCAGCTGCCAAATTCATCCATTAATTTTCCTTCGCCTTAGTCCCTTTATTCATCAGGGGTCACCACAGCGGAATCAACCGGCAACTTATCCAGCATATGTTTTACACAGTGGATGGCCTTCCAGCTGCAAGCCAGAAACATCTATACACACTCATTCACACACACTACGGCCAATTTAGTTTATTCAAATGACCTATACCCCATGTATTTGGACTGTCGGGGAAACCGAAGCACCCAGAGGAAACCCACACCAACATGGGGAGAACATGCAAACTAATTCAGCTTAAGACTCAAACCAGCGACCTTCTTGTTGTGAGGTGACAGTGCTAGCCTCTGAGCCACCATGTTGTTAATTACAAATATTATCATTAGTCTAATGTTTTTTTTATTGGTGTTTGGTTTGATATCTTGCATAATGTCCAATGATATAAAAAAATTAAATAACTTTAAAGTGCATCTCCAAATGCGACATAAAAATAAGGGCTTGTGCGGGATATGAACCCAGCACTTTTTCTTTCTTTCTTTTTTGCATTGAGACAGTTTCACACTTTCTGTGTTCTTGAAAATCCTGTTCATATCAAGAAAAAAAATGTTCTTGTTCTATACCCTGCTCTAAAGTCTTTTCCTAAAAATTTAACTCTGCCTGTGTCATTAGTAGGGACAGACAGAATGTGCGGACATTTTTTGCTATTTCTGCTGAGAATTTTGTAAAAAAAAATCTGCGGATTTATGTGGAATAATTTCGGGAGTATAATATATGAAATAAAAAATAATACCCTTTTTAACTTTTATTTAATGTTTACAATGCAAATCCATCTAGAGCCACTTATTTGGTAAACAAAGCAAGTCTCTTATATAATATATCTACTAAGAGACAGAAAATATTACTTTACAAACTGTATTGTAAATGAATCAAATGAACGTTTTCATATTAGTCAGTATTATTATGAAATTAGTATTAGTCGAAAGTAATAAATATAAATAAATACAGTAAATAAATAAAAAGTAAATAAATAGAATCAATGATGGGCCAAAAATCTGCAGAAATCTGCGGATTTCTGCATCCGCAGATTCCTTTTGGGCTAACTCATTAAGTAATAAATGTTTGTTATCAAGGCTGTGAGTTCAATTATCATTAAAGAAGACCTATTATGCAACAATTACAGTTTAAACAGTTGTCTGGCAACAGAGAATATAATCAGCTTCTAATGGTAAAAATGTATTCATTTTATATTTTATAAACACTTCATAAAAACAGTCTGCAGAAACACTTTGATTGACATTCTCCTTTTGTCATCAGAGGGGGAAAGCCCAGCCCATTGGTGACAATCTTTCACTCATTAGCACAGGACTTTAGTCTTGTTTTTGAATCTGCCACTATGCTGACACACAGGCATTTGAGCTCCGCCAAAGTCCATTTAAGGCAAGTTATTTCACTTGGCAGCCATCTTTGAAACGCCTTTCGGGCAGTATGCTCGGGCCTTCTGTCTGAATGGGGAAACATCAAATTCTCTAAAACTGTTTGCCAGGCTTACGATTACATAATACATTTGGAATCACCATTAAAATTAAACAACATCTGTCTCTTAAGTTTCGTTTCTAAAAGTGCAAATCAAACAAAATCTGCATATTTTCAAGTTGCCCGAGCTAATGCGCATTTAAAAGGAATGAGATCACGACACCAACCTCATTTACGGCCATTCTACACATTGTCATCCTCTGAATAATGATCATTGGATCGCACTGCTCTTCTGAAGTAATTCACAACTTGGTCCTGATGGCGACTCTTTGTTTACAAGTTTGTGGGGCGTTTGAGTAGATGCTGTCATGTGATATGCGTTTGACAGGACACCTCATGTTTGTTTCATACAGATTACAAAACCAGAAAACATTTGTTATCAAGTACACTTGGTTCATTTTAAAGTACAGATTTAAAGCTTTATGTGGATATATTTCTTATGTCTGTGAAGCAAGTATTTGCTGAGATTCTTGTGCGTTTGTTGAACAACAAACTGTAGTAAAGCACACATCTGGCCTGAGCTTTTCCCCGGAGAAACGGCAGTCTATAGCGATCGATGATTGGCTCCTGTACTAGTAGGCGGGGCTTCATTCGCCATATTGACCTTTCAAATTTTTACAAGTGACACGTCTTGTGCATTCTATAGTCTTTGGTTCCGCCCTCTTTTGAAAGTGCACAATCTCATTTGAATTTAAAGTGACAGTCACCAAAACGGCACAGTTAAGATCAAAACCTGATAGCACTGTTTTAAAGAGTTATAAAATATTATTTGTGGGGTATTTTGAGCTGAAACATACACAAATCTGGAGACATCAGAGACTTATTTACATCTTGAAAAAAGGGGCATAATAGGTCTCCTTTAAATGCATAAACTGATAAAATGTGTAACTTAAGTGCTAATAATGTCTGCAAATGAGTAAAAAAAAAGGTCAGTTTAGGGTGCTGTTTTTTCAAAATGCTGACAAATAGATTCATGATACAGTATTCTGGAGCTGCTGTTTCAGGTCTGGCTACTGAATTTGAGGAGCTTTAACGGTGCTTTACTGTCAGCATGACGGTGATAATGAGGTGCCGACAGTAAACAGGAGAAGATGCCAGAAGACACACATATATACACACACAGGTTTGACGAAATGTGTATTATTTAATGAAAATCCCAACCTGGACTGTTTTATGCATGACTAACTATAATTGAGACTTGGTGTTCAACGACTCCTAGAAACCTAGAAAAAGCAAATGTATTGTGAGAAATCAACAAAAACCCAACAAAAGATGTAGTCCACTTATTTTATTTTCTGAGGAAAATGTATCTGTTATGTTCATCACAACATATCATGTTTATCTGTGAACTGTCATTCTGACTTTCATCTGATAACTGAAATTCAGACATACGCTGTAATTCTATACATACATTCTGTATTTTTTTGGTCAAATCAGGATTTTCTTCAGTACATTAAATTTTGGATGGCTTTCACCAAACCCTATTGTATAAGCCTAGAAAACTTGGAATATACAACGTGCCACATTGAACCATTCTTTGAAAACCATTCTTATGATACTCCATTCGTTTCCTGTAAAATCTACAGTAACTAAATGTAAATCAATTACAGCAAAAGTACTGTATTTACATTTACAGCACCATTTATCTCGCTTCATATGTACTGTATTTACAGAATTGTATGTTTATCATTACTATAAAATATACAGCACTTTTCGCAAAGCAACTAAAATACAGCAACATACTGCATAACTGTCCTACAGTAAAATACAGTCCATAATGCAGTTAAATACTGCCTCATTCATTCGTTTTCTTTCGGCTTAGTTCCTTATTTATCAGGGGTCGCCACAGCAGAATGAACCGCCAACTATTCTGGCATATGTTTTACGGAGCAGATGCCCTTCCAGCCATAACCCACTACTGGGAAACACCCATATACTCTTATTCACACACACTCATATACCATGGCCAAATTTGTTTATCCAATTCACCTATGGCGCATATCTTTGGACTGGAAGAAACCTGAGCAACCGAAGGAAAACCACGCAAACACGGGGAGAACATGCAAACTCCACACAGAAATGCCAACTGGCCCAGCCGGCACTCAAACCAGCAACCTTCTTGCTGTGAGGTGACAGTGCTAATGTTACTGACTCTGTCCCAGTCATTCTCCTCACTGGCCAGCAGAGGTCACCATCCCTGGACTTTTAAGCATTACATCATTCATCTAAACTGATTGTGCACACACCTGAACTGAATCTAGTTAACGACCCACGCTTCCTATATAAGCCACACTCAAACACCAGTTCATCGCGAAGTCTTGTTTAGCCCTGGCCAGCATTACTGAGCGGTCTTTCCTGGCTGATCTTCTGAGAATAACCCTGGACTGTTTCTGACTCAGAGTTGCCTTCTGCCTGCCCACGACCCTTGCTTTATACACGGACTCTGAACCACGCTGATTGCCCTCGACCCAAGCCTGTCTAACGGATTCTGAACCACTCCGCCTGCCACTGATCTATGCCTGGTAAATCACTCTGTCTGTCAGCCGCCAGCCCCAAGACCATTATTGATTACTGTTGATGTGTGTTCACACTTTAGTGCGTATTGGATGTTTGTGTTTGACTGACTAATAAATACTGCATAATGGATCCCTCCGTGTCAGTCTCCACGTTACAGCTAACCACTGAGCCACCATGCCACCCTAATATACTGTCTAATTTACAAAAACACAGTGTAGCTATGCATTACTATAAGCAAAACCTTTTTTACCCAAAAAACAAGAAAAGAAACATGGTAAGTACCTATAAAAGTCTACATAATGTAATATGTATATTATTTTTATATAAGGCTATAGTTCGAAATACTACTGACTTACAGTAAACTCTTTGCGCATTGAAGTCAGAAATTTTTGGATTTGTATTTTATCCGGAAACCTTGCTCATGTGTATTTAATCTATTGTCAAAAAAACAAATGCAAGGCAAAGTGAGCTACCGAGCAAATTGGTCGCATCAGAAAAGTTGTCCATATGGAGATATATATTCAGAGCAAACATATTTGATTACAGATTATGGACATTGGTAAGGTGTTTTGTGGTATTTATTTGATGTTGTACAAAGAACTGCATGAGAACTCATTTATTTGGTGATAATTTAAACATCTTTAGTGTGAAAACGAACACAAATTGTTGCTGTCATACAGCCTCATATCCTCCATTTTACCTAGTACCTGCAGTCAATCATATCGAAGTACGTTTTTGTGGTTTCACAAAACTAGGCTGTATCACATATTCCTAATGCATTTTACAATCTGCCATTCCTGTATTCAGATGAGAGGGTTAAAACAGGACATAAAATAGTCAATTACTATATTATGTTAATTTGTTGAAGTAAAATCTAAATGACATTATAAGTGGATATCTGAGAAGAGTACAAAATAATTAAAAGTGAGCTTGTGACCCTGTTTTGGTGATATTAAGTACAATGGTGTTCTTGCTCATGTGATATTGTTCAAATACACTGAGGTCGAGTTGCAGCGGAATGTAGAATCAGCTGACAGAACGGACTGAGAGCCAGAACTGCTGTAAAACACATTCTCTCGCTCGCTCAGTAACACGCTCGCTCTCCCTCGCAGGGAAGTGTTTCATGTACCATATGTTTTAGTCCGGGGGGAATAAGAGATTTCGGGCAGTATATTAACGACGATGAGGTAGCAGAAAGCCACCCTTTCTCCTCTATTAAAACCAAATGGGTGCCCATTGGTGCCTTAAAAGGAAAAATACTTATTTTTATACTTTTATCATTTTATTAGGAAAAGCCATGGCAGACCTTTCAAAGGAAGTCATATATTTGTATCTCAAGCAATTGGTACCAAAGCTGTTCATTCAAATGTACTGGGGTAGTTTTGGGAGCTCAAATGCTGTAATAAAACAATACAAAATTATATAGATGAAACAACTTTTATATTTAAAGGGCACCCAGGTAACCCCTTTTTTCAGATTTAATATGAGTCTTTTGTGTCCCCA
Organism: Danio aesculapii; assembly: GCF_903798145.1. Taxonomy (NCBI): domain Eukaryota; kingdom Metazoa; phylum Chordata; class Actinopteri; order Cypriniformes; family Danionidae; genus Danio; species Danio aesculapii. The sequence goes on along the minus strand of NC_079456.1, from coordinate 32,078,527 downwards.
GAATCTGTCTGTAAAGTTTCAGCTCAAAACACCCATCAGATTTTTATTATACCTTTTATAAGATTCTATTTTATACATTTTTGCACCAGGAGGCTGTTTTGTTGTACTGCGCCTTTAAGGCTAGTCCTCCCCGCCCACTGTTTCTATGTGCCTTTCTGCATGCCTTAATCTCCTCCATCGGCTGCGTCAGACAACAAACAGACATAAAGGAAGCAGATCTCACATAGCGTTTGTGAGAAATACTACAGTAAGAACTTTACCAATTGGGATTTGACGCATTTGTTGTGTTAAGATAAGTCAACTTAACAATGAGTCGCACACAATGTTTTTACAAAGTTTATGCGCACATACACAGATACACACACACACACACACACACACACACACACACACACACACACACACAGACAGAGCGCGCGTTTAGCTTTGCACTCTTTTTGCACGCATATGTGATAGGATACAGGTTAATCTCCACTGCTGTATGGATATCTGTTATGTTAATAAACAAAATAAACCTGATTTAATGTCCACAAACCGGGATTGAAGCACCTTCCTTTATAATTGTTCTGACACGCGGCTATGCTGATAAAGTAAAGCTGAAGTGAATCTCTGTAATTCATTACACACATGCTCTGTTTTAAAACATTTTAAACTTGTAAAACTCACTCTTCTTGATCACATTTGATGATGATTGATGATCCTAGAAAACTGAACAGACCTTTTATTCCCAGTTGCTTTGCGCTCGTCCTCTCTTGTTGATATGATTATACACGTGACTACCGGGACATGTTAATACGCGCAGCTGTCAATCAATTTGGTGGAGGGTGGACCGCACTCCTATGTAAAATTGCGGTCGGTCTGAAAACCGATCCAATTGGTCCACCGTTTTTATGTTGATAAATTGAAAAAAAAACACTGGGTGTGTTTATATCACCCTAATATGACGGTCTATACACTATACCTATACATATGTCTGTCCAAACAGCTTGAAAAGTAGATTTTTCACCATAGGTGCCCTTTAAGGCATGTTTTGTAAAATCAACAATCAGTTTGTATTCATTGTCATGTGTGGATGTTCAAAAGCCAAACTTGAGACCAGTGTGTTGCATTTTTACATTTTCTAAATATTTTATTCTCTGTGATTTTCCTCATGGGGAACAAAAAAATACACACACACGCACGCACACACACACACGCACGCACACACGGACACACACAACCAAAAGACCTTGTTAAGTATCATTTTTAAGCGTTATAGCATGAATTATGTGGACACAAGGCATGTCCTCATAAACAAACTTAGCATTGTCATACCCGCTTAATACCCATATCATTATTAATTTTATACAAAGTTGTGTCCTTGTAAACTGCATAAATAAGCACACACACATGCACACACACACATAATTATATATAATATAACTTGATTTAGGTTTACCTAAATAAGACAATATATATGTTGGTTTTAAATGGTAATTTATGTGTTTTATCATTTCTTTATGATTTGTTTTTTATTTTTAGTAAAAAAAGATATAATTAAATTAGAATAAAATATATTTTTTTAATTTGTTGCACAGATAAAGTTCTCATCAAGAGAATGGGACAGACACACACCATTATTAGCTCCATTTTGGTGTTCAAAATCATCATTAATTTTTTAATTAGGTTTAATTTTCTCAGAGTTCTTGTTTGGTGCTAATATATGGCCTCAGATGACTCTCGTTGTTTGAGCGGGACACCACTGATGCGGGTGATTTATGTCACTGCAAACACATGTCAGGATCAGAGGTGTGCCGATGTCTTTGTGAATGTATGTGTCACATTCCAAGCCTAGTTCCCTAGTTCTGCACATGCTCAGAGACGAGTGGCTTTCAGCCTTCACACCGTCTCTACACTTTTGTTCTGTCAGTTCTTCCACTGTGGGAACCAAAAAGAGGCCTGGCTAAACTTCAAGGCACTACAATACAGGGCTTTTTAATGATTTGTGTGTATTAATCTTTTTTTTTATTCACAATATGTGAAAATCTTTAAAGAGCCCCTATTATGGGTTTTTGAAAATGACCTTCTATGCAGTGTGCAACACAGCTATAAGTGAATGAAAACATCCAGCTGAGGCTTAAATCTGAAAGTGCAGCTTGTTTAAAATATATAGATTTTTTTAAATAAAAGATTCAACTCAGAGTTCTTTAAATGATTTGTCATTCGTTCAGATCTTTTGCCTCTTCGTATTGATGTTGACACAAACAATACCAATTCCATTCTGTGCTGGATCAGGTAATCTGATCTTCAAACACTAGCAAAGTGCAGGTGTGTGTGGGACTGATCATGACTGAAGATGAGTGAACATTAATAAGTGAACGTTCTGGTGATTAATGCAATAATCTACCCTGCAATGGGGGGTTTGTTGGCCATTTGTTAAAGGAAGGATCAGAAAAAACTATTGATGTATGGGACTTTGTTAGAGCTTGACAGGAACTTTTTGCCACTGTGTTGATTAATACTAAATGTGTGTCGTTGTTTTTACATATGATTAAGAATAAAGCAATATGCTGGAGTTTAACCGCATCGCTTTAATGCATTCCTGCATTGGGCTCTCACATACTCTGCACTCTGTGCTACTTCAACAATATTGATAAGCCGTGGTGGCCATTTCTCTCTGTCTCACGCTGAATGAAGTTGACCAATTGCAACAGACTGGGTCATCGCACCAATCAGCGCAGATTAGCTTCGCGCTAAGAAAGTGTTTAGGAACAAATGAATTGCTGAAAGAATCATTTGGGAGTTGTTGGGATAATTAGGTAAAAAAAAATGCATATTACAAGACATATTACAAATAGTTTTTTGACCTTGCATGCATATCAGCCTGTTGTTGGAGACCGCCAAAACCAAAAGATGACCTTTTTTAATGCTTAATAGGGGCTCTTTAAACCAACATGAAAAATAAAAAAACAATACCTTCTCAGAGTAGATTTCAGGAAACAAGATTTGCTTGTACCATGGCTGTTTTAAAAAGTTTTCAAATGTCAATGCATTTTTTTTTTTTTGCATTTAGATTGAAAGTTCATTTTGCCAAAGTTCATTTATTCATCACCGAAGAATAGTGAGTAAGTGCATTTGCACATCAAAATCATGTAACTTTCTCTCAGAATTGTGACTATTGTAAGTCTATAGGATTTCCATAAGAGTCTCTAGGAGTTAGCGTCTCACAATTCTGCCTTTTGTTTATATATATATATATATATATATATATATATATATATATATATATATATATATATATATATATATATATATAAATTTTTTTGCTTGTTTGTTTATTTTAGGGGCATCCGCTGCGTAAAACAGATGCTGGATAAGTTGGCGGTTCATTCCGCTGTGGCGACCCCAGATTAATAAAGGGACTAAGCTGACAAGAAAATGAATGAATGAAGGTTTATTTTAGAATTGCAACATTAGTTTTTTTTTCAGAATTCTGACCTTATGAGTTTACACACTTCTAGCTTTTTTCACATAATTGTGAGTTTACAATATATTTATGCATTCCTTAGCTTATTTCTCTCAGATGCAATGTTTTTTTCTAATTAGTTTATAGTTATACTGTATACATATTACTTATTTTTCTCAGAATTGCTATTTTAATGCACATTCACAGTAAATTCTGACTCAATAGTTTTAAAATACCAGTGGTTTGATTTCTGAACCCATGACTCATGCAGAATCGATAAGATCAAACAAAGCAATGAAAATTATAAAATGATAAAAGAATGCATATTATACAGATGCATGTTCAATATTTGAGTAAAAAAGTCTAAGTAGAATGTTATTTTTGTTTTATTTTGCATAAAATAACAAAAAAGTGCTTTATTTCCTTTATATTAAATTCTTTAAGCGCAAAACCAATGTTTTAACTTAAGTTAGGAAATACTTAAGTTAAGAAATAAATATTTGGTTGTGATGGTTCGATCACAACAATGAAAACATTTGTAATTCAGATTGCTATTTAGAGGGAAAATGTTCTAAATTATTCATTCATTCATTCATTCTCTTTTCGGCTTAGTCACTTTAATCTGGGGTCGCCACAGCGGAATGAACTGCCAATTTATCCAGCATGTTTTACGCAGCGAATGCCCTTTGCAACCCATCTCGGGGAACTCAATCACACGCATACGCTACGGACAATTTAGCCTACCCAATTCACCCATTCCGCATGTCTTTGGACTTGTGGGGGAAAAGCAGAGTACTTGGAGGAAACCCACACAAACACGGGGAGAACATGCAAACTCCACACAGAAACGTCAACTGACCCAGCCAAAACTCGAACCAGCGACCTTCTTGCTGTGTGGCGAACGTTCTACCCACTGTGCCACCGTGCAGCCGTTCTAAATTATAATATTATTATTTTTTAAAAATGGAAGAAATTTTATCAGACCTTTATAGAATAAAACTACTTCTACCTTTATAGAATAAAATTTTACTCACACACTGTACATATAATACACAAAATCTCTGTTACACAGTATCCTGAGCTTTTCCAGTAGACATAATAAATGCATAAATTGTTGATTAGCCCTGAGTCTTGTCAGCATTGCAAATATCTGCCGTCTAAGAAACCAAATCTCAAAGCTAAGCCAAACCCCTCTTTAACCCAATGGGCCGCCACATTTTGGTGTTCGTGTTTCAGTACGACGTTGATTTGACATGAGAAACTCCTGCCAGAGAAGACTTGAAATTCTATATTCCAAAATGGAGAAGTAAATAGCTTTTGGTCTCCACATAGAGGTCAGGACAATAGCAGCATTCATGATGCCAATTACACCTTCAAATTGCTGGAATAAAACAAAAATCCTAATAATACGTAGTCACAATGAAATTTCTCTGGAATGAAGCGATCTGAAATCCTTCAAAATCTCAACAAGGCCTACTTTCCCTTTTATTTCCTTAGTTTCCTATTTGTGTAAGAGAGCACGGCTTTCATTCAGATCAGAAACAAAGTTATAAAGCATCAATCTGATAATAGCCGGAGGGAACTGAAGAAGGAACATTCACAGGTCATGGCTTCGTCTGCAACTGGTTAATGAATCAAAGGAGAAGTTACAAATAATGGAAGAAAAAGAGACAGCAGGGATACGAAGTTCATAACAAGATAAAAGTTACTCTGTAGCTAAATAAATAATAATAAAATATGAACAAAGTCTAATGATATGCTTTCTGGCTCGATCGGGATCAGTTTGAACTATTCTTATGACATTGTTGAGAACAGTTTAATCAATGGTACTTAAAAATATTCAATTAAACAATATGATAATTTAATAAATAAGTATAGTTTATTGGGTAACAGGCCTGTAGCCAGCCTGGTGAAAGGGGTGGTTCTTTTTTCTCAAAAAGTGGACCTTTTTGCAGTTATTCGCCTCTATTTCTATTTATTTATAAGATTTAAATGCTGCATGTTAGTGACATTTTAAACACTATTTTTATTAGCTTATCGGGTGGTCTTCATGACCACACTTTTTAATGATTTAGAATAAAGAATATTTATTGAAGATTTAGAATAAAGAAGAATGAAAAAAAATAGAACTTTATTACATCATGTATCATTAGAAAAAACTATAATAATGTAGAGTTTTATGATTTTTCGAGCCTCTCTGTAAAAAAGTACACTTGAAAATTCATGGATAACAACAATAGCTAAATTACCACTCAAATTCATTTTAATATGGGCTGCTTTTGGTGCTTCACACCTTTTTACGGGTCAATTTTGTTTCAAGAATTTAATAAAATTTGAATTGTAAACATTTACATTTAACAACAATACAGTAGTTCAGCAGTAAAGGATGACGTCACTTATGTCAGATTGTGTATTTTCTTGCACAACTGGATGATGTCTCATGAAAAATAATTGTTTTGCATTGGCCAAAACTGATTAGCTAAAGTCACACCAAAGCGACAGCCAAAAGAGGATTCTACTTGGTCTCTTTTTCGAACTTTATTTTCAGTTTATGATAGAACATAGGACAAATGAGGACAAATGAGCTCATGTATGGGACAAATTCTGGACCTTTGGCTACGGTCCTGGTTAATATATTGCCAGCATTAAAATCATTAAGGAGCTGCAACTGGAATATATGAAGCCTATTTTCACCACAGGATTAATAAAATATAAATAAATATTTATTAATATTATTACATCTTGTAATTCTTACTTTGTTTACTTCTTGACTTTGCTTATATCTCACAATTCTGAAATTTTTACTTCAGTATTCTCAGTTTAAATCGTGCAATTACTTTTTCAGCATTGTGATTTCAATGTGAGTTAATATAGGCCTCTTTCTTTAATTCTTGCTTTCTTTAAAGAGTTTATATTTTGTAATTCTGACTTTTTTTCTTAAGAATTCTTCTATTACGTCTCACAATACATTTCCCATCAGAATTTTGACTAAGTTAATAGGAGTTTACATATTCACAATTAAATCACATTTTTATTTTATAATTTTAAGCATTTGTAGGATTTTTTTCCACAATTCTAACATTATTTATTGCAATTCTGTTTTTTACCTCTAAATCCAGAATTCTCATTTCGCCAATCAGATTGTTTTTGCTCCGAATGAATCTGAATTGAACTTTATTTCACATTTAGAAGCTTCCAGAAGAATATAAAAAAGTATAATCAAACTTCCTAATATTTACAAATATAAAATTTCCAAAACACTTAACAATCCTGTTTTGAAAGCACTGTAATAACCACCATCGATCTAAACCAATATGGCAATCCTTATTACAAACACAGCTTCTACACAAAATAACATCTTCTGAATCCAGACATACAGCATCCCCGATCAAATTACATTGACAGTTTAATCAATCTAGTGATCAGTGTCTGGCACAGAGTAGAAAAAAAACGGTAGTTTTTTCAATATATTTGGACCAGAGAAACAGATGAAGAGGGAAAGGGAAGGAAAAAGAGCTCTGCCTGGTCTTGTGCCCGCAGGAATGACTTTTCTGAACATCCAACACTGATCGCTGTAGGAAGCAGGAAAAAATGGCAGGGCTCAGAGTCATGCCCGGTGCCAGGAAAATCAAAGTGAAAGTAAAGTGAATGTGGCTCTAGAACCATACAAAGCCCTTGAGCAGAGCTTGAGAAAGACTCTTGCACATCAGCAGGTGCGGCATGAAGCAGGATATGAGCTAGATTGATTCTGCTGCGCGACTTTATATTCAATCCAAAGTCAAAATCAAAATTTGTTTAAAGGATTGGATAACCACTTGAGTTTGTTGAGTTTGTATATTATAATATGGATTAGTACAAAAACAAATATATTTGTTTAGTAAATTTATTAAGTATAAATTTAGAACCAGGTTTTGCTTAAATTATCATTAATGAATCAGTACTGACTTTATATTTAATCTAAAGTCAAATCAAAATTTGTTTAAATGATTAGATAAACACTTGAGTTTGTTACTAATCCATAAAGTCTAAAAGGTTATATACAGTTGAAGTCAGAATTATTAGCCTCCTTTTCCCCCCTAATTTCTGTTTAATGGAAAGAAGATTTTTTCAACACATTTCTAAACATAATAGTTTTAATAACTCATTTCTAATAACTGATTTATTATATCTTTGCCATGATGACAGTACATAATATTTGACTTGATATTTTTTAAAACATGTATATTCAGCTTAAAGGGCAATTTAAAGGATTAACTAGGCTAATTAGGTTAACTAGGCAGGTTGAGGTAATTAGGCAAGTCATTGTATGGTTTGTTCTGTAGACAATTGGAAAAATATATAGCTTGAAAGGGGCTAATAATTTTTACCTTAAAATGGATTTAAAAAAATTCAAAACTGATTTTATTCTTGCCGAAATAAAACAAATAAGACTTTCTCTAGAAGAATTTTTTTATCGGAAATACTGTGAACATATCCTTGCTCTGATAAACATCATTTGGGAAATATTTAAAAGACAAAAAAGGGGGCTAATAAATCTGACTTCAACTGTATATCTTAAATAAACAAATAAAATTTCTAAATAGTAGATTATAAGGTTTCCATTTCTTTTGAATGACAAATAATGAATTTTCCAATAGCATTTGAATAAATATTTAATATATATTAATATATGTAAAACATAGTAGTACATATTAAAATAACATGAAATGTATGTAAAAGTAATTTACCAAAAAGTTACTGAAAATTCATCATTTGTCCATAATGCATAAAATGTCTTAATATTTTTAATTATTTCATATTTTATTACAAACACCTTAAGTTTTATTACATTTTTAGGGTATTATACTAAATTTACATAACTTTAACATCCACAAATATGATATTATTTTTGTTCATTATATTTCTAGTATTAAATTAGGACCAATAATTGAAGAGTTCGGATGCAAAAACCTCTAAGTGCCATCTGAAATTTCCATCAAAAATGAACATTTGTTTATGTTGAGATATTTCACTTTCAAGACCAAGAAAAGGACTTATTCTTTGCCATAAAAGTAATATTACTGAACATACACACAGGAGCCTGATAAAAATGATCATTTTAGAAGAAAATTACAGATGGCATTTAGAGATTTTTGCATCTGAACTCTTCAATTGTTCAAATACCAATTTTTTTTAAATTTAGGTTTAATTTAGGAACAATATAAAATTGGACAATTGCTACAGAAATCCCATAATTACTCATATTTTATTAAAAATCACAATTTTAGGATGAATGAATAAAAAAAATGCATGATGTAACATCAATTTACATACCACCTTTTGTGCAGTGATTTTCATATTCTATTACACACCCTAATTTCATTACAGCTTTAAGATATTTTACAAAATGTATTATTAATTTCCCAAAAACTGGTTGCCAAGAACAAAATATATTTGTTTAGTATATTTATTGAGTATAAATTTAGAACCAGGTTTTGCCTAAATTATCATTAATGAATCAATACTGAAATCAAGAAATAGAGCTGGAATTAGAATATAAAAGAAAATTATTGCAGTTTTTAAAATTATTTGCCAAAAAAAAAGCAACATGATCATAATATTAATATAATTCTGAAATATATTTGAGGGACATTAAAATGTTTTACACTCTAGCATATGAGTATTTTTTTTTAATTAATATATTTAGAAAAAAAAAAAAATCTCCACAATGAAGACAAATCCTAAAATGATGGTTAATGCATAAAATAATAAAGCTATAATGACACATGAAATATCTAATAATTTACACACTCCCATTCAGATCAACATCAATTTGTTTATCAATTTTATTTCCTGTTCATGCCCACATTATACACGTACAGCACTCACCTCTCTCTCTTTCTCTCTCTCTCTGTCTCTGCCTCTGTTTTTCTATCTCTCTCTGAGTGAGAAGTGAAGGAAGAAGATCCAGAAGACAGAAGCAGAAATTTGGTTCAGGGCTTCATGCTTTCCACTTTTATGGGCAGGTAGGAGGAGCGAGGCAACTTCTCAAAGGAGGTGGGCAGAGGGGGGAAAGAAAGAGAGAGAGAGAAAAACGAAAAAGAACGAGAGAAAAACGATCACGTCAGCCTCCGCCCAGCTTTAGGTTTAGAGTTAACAGTCACACACAGTAGCCGATGTTTATTCAGGCCACTTTAAGGGTAATTAAAGAAAATTTCTTTGACTCACAATGAAACTTAAAAGAATATTTCAATCAAAATGATTGACATTTTTAAGTGAACAATCCCTTTAAGGTTAATAATGTGTTTTCTATTGTCATTTACATTTGCAAATGCTTGTTGCCTTTTTTTCTATTCTCCATTTGTGGTATTCCAAAAAAAATGCTGTATGGGATATTTCAATGCAATACAAAGCCAACCACTGGGTTAATTTTTAGGGGTTCAAGCCTAGTGCTTCAGCCCTGTTGTAATTTTTAGAAAACTCCAAAGGTCACCTTTCTGCCCTAAAACTGATGAGACACACCAAACCTTAAGTTGTAGAGACTTGAAACTTTGCCAGATGGTAGTTCAATTCAATTCAGTTTAGGTTTATTTGTAGCACTGTTATGATCACCAGTGATCACCAAGCGGCTGCAGAACACTGGTAAATGCACAGATTGCATAGAACTACAAATCTGCCATTATATGGACTACAAGTCATGTCATGCACTGCACACACACACCGGTTCCTAATCTTATCTGATTGCAAAAACAGTGCACTTGAAAATACAGTGTCTGATTTTTTTCTTGTTTATAAAGAATATGCAGTAAAGAGTAGTGAACAAAGGACTATGATTTCACTGACATCTGGAACATCTTTTAAATAATCTATCTTTATGTTGGAATCAAGGTCAATGCAAAGTCTGTGTTTTCTCTCACAGTGTCTTGTCGTCTTCATAGCATTTCTGTCATTTGGTTTCACCTCTCATGAAACTGCAGTGTAAATCAGCAGTGGAGCTAAACATGTGGTGATCTACTTCTATGAATGCAGAGTTTATACAATATTTCATGATAAAAGGACTCATTCCACAGCCTGCTGATTTAGCAGAATTGCTTGAATATATTCTGTTTGAAGACTAAAGAGAAAGAATTGAATTCTGAAACTTGCAGGATATGTTTATAGCATAATCTCTTTATATAGCATTATCTCTTATATGTCTGAAATCAAGGACATTTTATTTCTCAGTTTATATCCCATTAAAAACGGTCTGAATTTTAATTATTCATGATGATGCAGCAAAAAAAAAAAAAAGGTTTACCTATTTGTAAAACTTCACAAGTTAAAATCACAGAGCAGTGCAGCTATTGTCTTTTATGTATTTCAATGTTTTGTTTATGTAATTATTTGAGAAATCTCAGATATTTTTATGCATCCATATGGACAATGCAAACATCTACATTCACACCCCATGGAGCAAGAATGCTGGAAAAGCTCTCTCCTCCAATTCCCTCCCTTCCTCTACTCTTCCCCCTCACCCAACTCACAGAAAGGTCATCTTAACTCACAGAATGGTCATCTCAAAGTAGGATTGTTCTGTATCAATGCAAGTGACTTTTTGCATCATGTTTGATATCATTCCAAATGTCCCAGTGCGACTGGTACAATGGTCTCATTCTTTCAGAAATAGACATAATCAAAATAATAGATTTATAACTCCAGGTGTCTTTTGACCCACTGCTAAGGGTGTGCTCCATACCTAGGGGGCTTCCATTCAAATTACCATTTGTTCGCTATAGGCAGTAACTCTTCAGATCTAACATGCCATTAAATGCAAATGGCTGCATCTGCTCGTACACGGAGAATAAGGTGAATACTACGTAGATTTTGAAGTCAGGTATGCATCTTTTGATCTTTAATTTATCTTTGAGAATTTGATGTCTTGTATTGATTGTTTATGAATTGACTGACTAATTGGCATAATACATATTATTTACCTGACTATTAAATACATTGAATACATATGAATACATTCTGCTTACTCTTTAATTATTTATTTTAGTAGATTACACTGTATCCTTGTTTCCGCACTTCCTGTGTCAGGTCAGTAAACGGACTAAAGTCCAGTTAAGATGGAGCATTGGACATGCTAATTGTATTTTAGAGATCCGACTGACTCTTGATATTGATTAAAGTGTACTTAGGTGGAAAAGGGGTTAATTCCGTCCAGGTCAACAAGGAACCTAGATACCTAGATAGCAAAATTCATGTGGCTCAAATCCGGCCCACACCAGACACTTAAATCCGGCCCACATACCGCATGGAATTATGGCAATAGGGCAGTCCAATCCTGTTTGCCAGATATGGGCCACAATTAAGCCATAGACAATCCACATGTCAGCCAGAATTCAACCAAATGACCCAGAACTGAGCCTATTCTGGGCCACATTCTGCTTTATTCTGGCCCAGATCCGGCCCACATCAGACACTTAAATCCGGCCCACATACCGCATTGAATAATGTCAATAGGGCGGTCCACTCCTGTTTGCCAGATATGGCCCACAATTAAACCATAGACATTCCACATTTCAGCCAGAATTCAACCAAATGAACCAGACCTGAGCCTATTCTGGGCCACATTCTGCTTTTATTCTGGCCCAAATCTGGCCAACACCTTACACTTGCTGGGTGTGGCTAAGTATAAAAATCCCAGCATGCATTGCAGTATGAATACATTACATAGCTAATTGATGCTCCAGTTTTCATTATTTGCTATTGATTCTGCTGTTTATGCTGACGTTGTTGATTTTTTTTGTCACTTTTAGTCTCCTGTTTGTGATTTTTGTAAATTTTATTCATTTTGTTAATTGTCATACGGTTCAATTGTCATATGGTTCATACGCTGATTATTGATGTCTCTGTAAGCAGAAGTTGAACCAATTTTTTTAACTTATAAACCTTCAAAATTCTGTGGCATGTGCAAGCATGTTATCACATTACTTTTAAAACATTGGATTAAAACATTAGTGAACATCAGTGAGTTATATTATTGCATGGCAGGTTGTGCCTCATTTCATTTTATTGTTTTTTTTTTTTACTTGGCTTGTTTGCTGTAATGAATAAACTTTTCAAGCAAAGTTCTTAAAAGTTACAGCAGCCCAAAAGAAAATTTATTTTAAGAGGTTCAGGGCTATGAGCCCAACTAAACACTTTTCTCCATGATGGTGACTTTAGTCTATATGGTCCACGTATGTTTAAGGATAACTGGGCCACATTTGCTATATCTTCTCTGGGCCGCTTTAGGCTCACAGCCACATTAGCTGGAGCTAACTGTACCAAATATTTGCCAAAAGTGGCCTACATTTGTTTTAGGATAACTGGGCCACATTTGCCATATCATATCTGGGCCACTATAGGCTCAAATCCACATTAGCCAGAGATTACTGTGCCAAATATTTGCCAAAAGTGGCCAACATATGTTTTAAAATAACTGGGCCACATTTGCCATATCTTCTCTGGGCCACATTAGGCTTATAACCGCAATAGCCAAATCTTACTGTGCCAAATATTTGCCAAAAGTGGCCCACATTTGTCTTAAGATAATTGGGCCACATTTGCACGTACACGTGTGAGCCACTTTAGGTTTAGACCCAAATTACCCTTAAATGACTATGCCACATTTTTGCCAAATGTGGCCCACATTTGTCTTCCATCATTTGAGCCAAATTTATCATTTTCCACATGAGCCACATTAGGCTCACATTCAGATTACATTTTGCCATAAGTGCCAAATCTTTGCCTTAAATGGCCCATATATGAATTTGAATCTTTGGCTCCCCTTTGCCATTGCACAGGTGGTCCACTTCAGGCTCACATTCATTTTGTGATGTACATCTGAGGGGGACTAATCAAAAATACTTTAGAATGAGCAAGCATAGGAGCGGCCATCTAAAAGTATTAGTCATTTACCTCTGTTTAATAATCAAGATTGACGAGAGTGTGACCGTGAGAGACGTCATCGGTCAAGGCGATTCCTCTGAGCGACATGAGCACCCGAATGAACAAATGTAAAAGTTATGAGTGAAGACAAAAGGAGGCATAATCATTAGCTATGTTTTGATATAAACAAACAATTTTGAAATGATCCTGTTATTAGTGTTCTTTTTCCTGTTGTAAAATGAAATTACTTTAATCTGTGAGATTGGCGGCTAAATCCGGTGACTCACGCTAGCAGGTGGATGTAAACCTCCGGTTATTCCCTCTGTTTTGCAACAGTGTCAACTGACTGCAATAAGGCGTCTGGACTATTTCTGCCACACAGCGGAAAAAGCTAACTTTTCAGGAGGTCGGGAACAATTTGTGAGCCGAGAGTTCTTGACATCTGTTCAAAAACAACTTGAAAATATTTGACTGAAATTACGTGTATTTATTTATCATTTCAAGCGAGTGACTGAGTCTGCTATTGAATTTGTTCGCTGCCCTCCTCTTGGTGCAGAAACAGGAGAACACTGTTTCCAACGCTGTTTTCCAAAGCGTGGCAAAACTCTTTCTTTTGGCAAAACAAAAGTGCCAGATTTACAAGCAACAACATTCCCTTTAAGCGGCTTATGCTATTGTGTCTTGTGGAATTTCGCCTTGTATGGTGGGATTTTATTTTCTGTTGCTGAGCTCTGCCAAACACAAACGTTTAATCATGTTGTTTAGATTCACATTGACTTAAAAAGCGCGATCTTGCGCAGCGCTAACAATACTCAAATTAACAAATCATTCTTATGTGGAGAAACTATTTTATGGTGACTTACAGTGAGGTAGTTTACATTCTCCAAATTCAGAGAACGAGAGAGAGCGAGAGAGAGAGAGAGAGAGAGAGAGAGAGAGAGATCAAATCTGTAAGAAATGGTTGGTATTCATGATAAAAGCTGCTGCTCATATAGTATAAAACAGCATTTCCCAAATAAAAATGTTGTTGAATTAATACACAAACAGTTTTTATGGCAGTTATTAATGGTATTTAAACATTTTGTAATACTAAAGATTCTTAACTTCATTCAGGTTTAGCCTATTTAGCATCTTAATAAAAGTCTGGGTCCAATATTGGCCTTGATTATATAAGGTTATATAAGGTTATATATATATATATATATATAAGATTATAAGATTATATATATAAGATTATATATATATTATAAATTATTATATATTATATATAGGGCTTTAAGCTAATACACAGTGGTGTAAAGTAACTAATTACAAATACTCAAATTACTGTAATTGAATACTTTTCCCCAGGAATTGTAATTTACTGTTTACTGTTACTGTAGTTTTAACAATGTGTACTTTTACTTTCCCTTGAATACATTTTTAGTGCTGTATCTGTACTTTTACTCCACTACTTTCCTTCAACCTGCAGTCACTACTTTATTTTTTCTTGTCTATGGGGATTAGAAAAATCAGTCCTATGAGTCCAATCAAATCACACATAAAAGGTAAATCGCAGCATAATGAACTACTTCAAGACATGGGTGATTTATAATTGCAGCAAACTGTTTGGAAGTATTCAAAGTGTCCAAGAAGATGTCCAAAGTCTTTACACGCAATGACCCAGAGACTGTTTAGATGCATGTCACTGATAAGAAGATGACAGATGTTTACTGTATGATGACTGAAATGGCCTTAAACACCCAGCAGGCACAACACGTCAACATGACGTCAGATTGACGTTGTACCCCAACGTCATGGGGACGTTGCATTTTGTTTGGAATTGAAAATCGAGTTGACGTCAGAAGTCAACGTCAGGCCAACGCCAATGTCCAACGTCCAACCTAAAACCAACCAAATATCAACGTCTAATGATGTAACAGCTTGACGTTGTGTGGACGTTACCACTATTGACATTTATCAGACATTAGATTTTGGTTGCCATATCTGATGGATAAATGTCAGTATTTGACATCAGTTTGATGTTTATTTTAGATGTTGGGTCGACATTGGATTTTGGTTACTTTCTAACAACCTAAAATTGACCAAATATCAACGTCATTTGATGTCATTATTGGACATCAAAACAACATTGTCCTCAGACACTTGATGGACGTTGAATTTTGGTCACCTAACGTCACATTCTAAATCTACACTAATAATAACGTCATGTTGTGTGCCTTCTGGGCAAAAACTATGCACTACAGAATGTTACGTTTAAACAAATCCACAAATAACATGTAAACGCATCAGCTTTTTACAGCGTAATACTCACTACTAACTACTCTTGAGTACTTTTGAAAGGGCTACTTTTTACTCATACTTTGAGTAATATTTACAACCGATACCTTTTACTCTACTTGCACTACATTTTTAGGCACGTAATGGTACTTTTACTTGAGTATGATTTTTCAGTACTCTTTCCACCACTGGTAATATATGATCGAAGAGTATGCATTTATATTTCACATTTATTAATACTTGCAATTCTGTCTTTATTTACATACCCATTACTTGTTCCAAACCGGTTTGAGTTTCTTTCTTCTGTTAAACAAAAAAATATACTCACAGGCCACTTTATTAGGTACATCTTACTAGCACCGGGTTGGACGCCCTTTTGCCTTGAGAACTGCCTTAATCCTTCGTGGCATAGATTCAACAAGTTACTGGAAATATTCCTCAGAGATTTTTTGTCCATATTGACATCATAGCATCACAGTTGCTGCAGATTTGTCGGCTGCACATCCATGATGCGAATCTCCCGTTCCACCACATCCCAAAGACGCTCAATTGGATTGACTGGTGACTGTGGAGGCTATTTGAGTACTGTGAACTCATTGTCATGTTCAAGAAACCAGCCTGAGATGTTTTGCGCTTTATGACGTGGTGCGTTATCCTGCTGTAAGCAGGCATCAGAAGATCGGTACACTGTGGTCATAAAGGGATGGACATGGTCAGCAACAATTCTTAGGTAGGCTGTGGCATTGACACGATGCTCAATTGGTACTAATGGGCCCAAAGTGTGACAAGAAAATATGCCCCACACCATTACACCACCACCATCACCCTGAAACGTTGATACAAGGCTAGATGGATCCATGCTTTCATGTTGTTGAGGCCAAATTCTGACCCTACCATTAGGCCTGTCACGATATCTATTTTTTGTTGTAAAATATATTGCACCAAAATATATTGCGATAAACTATATTATTGTCATTTTAAGACCATTTTATGCCACTCATTATATTATGCCAGCATCACAATGCAAGTACACTATTCCAAAGAACACATATTTTATTCTTAAAAATATTTAATTTATAGTAATTTTAACAATTTATTCAGAACGTGTCTCCTAAATAAATAAATAATAATTCAAAAAAATAAATGTTAACAAAAAAGTTCAAGGTAAAAAGAACTTGAAAAAAGTAACAGACCTCGCATGACAATATACTATAGTTATTTATAGGAAATAAAAAAATTTTTAACCATACTGACACTGACACCTTCAATAGAGATGGACAGGTTGTGCTATCAACTAAAATGTTGCTGATATTGTTTTTTTTTTTTTTTATGTATGGACGATATATATTGCATCACCCAAGATGATTGATTTCATTGCCATGTGTTGTGCAATACATCGATATATTGATTATTGTTAAAGGCCTTCCTACCACCAAAATGTCGCAGCAGAAATCGAAACTCGTCAGACCAGGCAACGTTTTTCTAATCTTCTATTGTCCAATTTTGGTGAGCCTGTGTGAATTGTAGCCTCAGTTTCCTGTTCTTATCAGACAGGAGTAGCACCCGTTGTGGACTTCTGCTGCTGTAGCTCATCTGCCTCAAGTTAGGACGTGTTGTGCGTTCAGAGATGCTCTTCTCAGTTATAAAGAGTGATTATTTGAGTTGCTGCTGCCTTTCCATCAGCTCGAACCAGTCTGGCCATTCTCCTCTGACCTCTGGCATCAACAAGGCATTTGCACCCACAGAACTGGATATGTTCTCTTTTTCAGACCATTCTCTGTAAACCCTAAACTCAGACCAACCTGTCTGGCACCAACACGCCACGCTTAAAGTCACTTAAATCATCTTTCTTCCTCATTCTAATGCTCGGTTTAAACTGCAGTAGATCATCTTGACTAAGTCTACATGCCTAAATGCATTCAGTTGCTGCCATATGATTGGCTGATTAGAAATTTGCATTAACGAGCAGCTGGACAGATGGACCTAATAAAGTGCCCGGTTAGTGTATATGACACTCTTAAGAATAAAGGTGCCAGGAAGAACAAAAAAGATGTTTTCACAATGATTCCATAGAAGAAGCTTTTTTTGGTTTGCCAAAAAACCATCCAGAACATTTATTCCAAACAAACATTTTCTACCATAAAGAACATTTTGTGGAATAAAAAAGATTTCCTGAATGGTAAAGGTTAAGAATTTGTATTTTTGTTGTTGTTGTTGTTGTTGTTGTTGTTGTTGTTTTTAACCTGGGAAAATTTCACATTAAATTCCATAAACGTTGTCATAATTGAAGAATAGGCGATCCTTAGAGCCCCCTGCTGTCATCAAACAATAATGCATCTTCATTATCTGGCTGACCTACCCTGTAGGCACATTCAGAGACTTTACATTCATTCCAGACTCTACAGAGGAACATATTAATCATATTTTACGAACACAGTCTCTTTGAGCTATTGGGTCAGAGATAAAAATCCAAGTTTGTCCTAATACTAAATTTTACAATTCAATAATATTGCACCAATTCAAAGGAGCGGATTTTTGAGGAAACATGTTTACAATAATTTAAATTGTGCTGTACTGTATAAAGACGGTGGTAGTTTGTAATATATATTAAAATGACAGTTCACCCAAAACCGAAAATTCTGTCATCATTTACTCACCCTTATATTCAAAATAACATTTTAATTTTTGGGTGAACTATCCACTCAAGAGCAATCCATTAGCATTATGAAAGGAAAAAGCCAAAAGCAAAGGCAAAAATTGTGTTTTCTTGTGTAGTGCTTCATTTCTGTCAGTGTGAAAATACAATGTGAGCCTGCTTTGTAGTTGCACTGGATGAAAAGCAGCTGTGGAAATATTTGAGATCATTTCCTAGTTCTAATTCTCGCAATTCTTGCTTTCTCAGCGCAAACACGGCACCTGAAGAAAGTCCATAAAAGTCAACAGACATTTCAGCGTCTGTACTTTTCAAATAGCTGGTCAGAGTCACTTGTTCAAAATTTGGAGACATAAACAGTCAGCTCTGAATGATTAGGCCTAAGCTAAGCAGCCAAATTGCTGCAAGCAACAGAACACTATTGCACTATTACTTTAAACTGTTTTTTTTTTTTTTTTTTTTTTTCAACAGAGTTACCAAACAGGCTGGCAAATCTTCTTCCTTTAGTTCACTGGCTGAGGAACTAAAAAACTTTTTTTGTGTGGCCTATATTTACTAAAGAATAAAGGTTTGGCTATTTGGCATTGGATGAAAGGGTTAGCACTGCTAGCAACAGCACATCATTACATTAAACCAAAATGTAACCAAACAGGCTGGCAAATCTTCTTCCGTTAGTTCATTGGCTACAGAACTGACAAAGTCAAACTTTGTTTCACCAGATAATCAGTTTGGCTATTTAGATTAGATTAGATTAGATTCAACTTTATTGTCATTACACATGTACAAGTACAAGGCAACGAAATGCAGTTTCGGTCTAACCAGCAGTGCAATAGCAGCAAGTGCAGGATACAGGTATAAGTTATAAAGTGCAGTTATAGAAAAACTATGGTAATATTTACAGATGGATGTACTATGAACATTATATACAGGTTATATTAGCTATGAACAGATTTACAATAAATGAATATATGTACAGGATGCTATTAATAATCAGGAGTGGCAGATAGATAAACAATTACAAATGTTCAAGTGTAGTGGGTATGTACAGTTCAGATAAGTGAATCAGTGCAATGAATATGTGCAAACTTTAAATGTGCAAATGTTAAATAGTGCAGTGATTGTGAGGATTATAAGTTAGAGGAGTGTGGGGGGTGTATTGGGGGGCAAAAGAGTCAGTGAGGGGCAGAGTTCAAAAGGGAGACAGCTCTGGGGAAAAAGCTGTTCCTCAGTCTGCTGGTTTTTGTCCGGGGGAGCCTGAAGCGCCTGCCGGAAGGCAGGAGAGAAAACAGTCTGTGAGCAGGGTGAGAGGTGTCCTTAAGAATACTGCGTGCTCTGCGCAGACAGTGTTTCTTTTGGATGTCCTCAATGGCTGGCAGTGTAGTCCCTGTGATGCGTTGGGCAGTTTTCACCACCCGCTGCAGTGCCTTACGCTCAGCAACAGAGCAGCTTCCATACCAGACTGTGACGCAGTTGGTCAGGATTCTTTCTATTGTGCAGCGGTAGAAGTTCACCAAGACGGCTGATGAAAGCTGGTTCTACTTAAGTTGCCTCAAGAAGAATAGGCGCTGGTGAGCCTTCTTGACCAGGCTGGAGGTGTTGGTGGTCCAGGAAAGGTCCTTTGAGATGTGGGTCCCCAGGAACTTGAAGGATGAGACAGGCTTAACGGCCATCCCATTAATGTGGATGGGATCATGTGAGCCTGTTCGTCCCTTCCTGAAGTCCACAATGAGCTCCTTGGTCTTGTTGGTGTTAAGGAGCAGATTATTGTCATTGCACCAGGTGGCCAGATGCTGTATCTCCTCCCTGTAGGCCGTCTCATCATTATTGCTGATTAGACCAATCACTGTGGTGTCATCTGCAAATTTGATGATGGAAAGAACTGCATGCTAGCAACAGCACATTATTATACGTAACAGATTTCTTCCTGCAGAAGCTAACCAAAAAGGCTGGAAAATCTTTTTCCTTTTTTCCTTTGCTACAGAACAAAAAAATAATGGTTTAGGCTATGTCTTCTTGTACATTTTTTGGCTAATAAATATCAGAAGGACTGCTGCTAGCAACAGCACACTATCAAGCTTTTTCCTGCAAATCAAATCTAAACAGACGGGCAAGTCTCCTTCTCTTTTTGGCATGTATAAATACACTTAACAGAATGAAAGACAGAACTTGGTAACACTTTACAATAACAGTACATGAATAATGATGTATTAATTAATGTATTAATTAGCATTAAGTTTAGGCTAAATGTAACCAACATGAACCCTGCTGAAAAAAACAGCTTAAACCAGCCTAGGCAGGTTGGCTGGTTTTAGCTGGTTGACGAGCCTGGTTTTAGAGGGGTTTTGGCCATTTACAGGCTGGTCTCCAGCCATTTCCAGCTTGGTCTTAGCTGGTCAGGCTGGGAGATGACCAGCTAAAACCAGCTTGACCAGCCTAACCAGGCTGGGAGCCCAGCCAAAGCCAGCTATGTCCAGTTTATACCAGGCTGGTCAAGGTGGTTTTAGCTAAATTAGAAAAATCAGTTCTGTGATTCCTGTCCAATCAAATCACACATAGGAGGTAAATCGCATCATAATGAACTACCTCAAGACATGGGCACATTATAAATGCAGCAAACTGTTTGGAAGTATTCAAAGTGTCCAAGAAGATGTCCAAAATCTTTACATACATTGACCCAGAGACTGTTTAGATGCATGTCATTGATGAGAAGATGATAGATGTATAATGACCGGAATGGCCTAAAACACCCAACATGACGACATGTCAACATGATGTCAGATTGATGTTGTACCCTTGCATTTTGCTTGGAAATGAAAATTGGGTTGACATCAGAACTCAACGTTAGGCCGACGTCAAACCTAATACCAACCAAATATCAATGTCTAATGATGTTACAGCTTGATGTTGTATGGACGTTGCCACTATTGACATTTATCAGATATTGGATTTTGGTTGCCATACCTGATGAATAAATGTTAGTATTTGACATCAGTGTGATGTTGGTTTTAGATGTTGGCTCGACACTGGATTTTGGTAACTTTCTAACAACCTTATTGCTTTTTACAGTGTAACACTCACTACTCTTGAGTACTTTTGAAAGTTCTACTTTTTACTCATACTTTGAGTAATATTTACAACAAATAATTTTACTCTACTTGCACTACATTTTTGCCAAGTAATGGTACTTTTACTTGAGTATGATTTTTCAGTACTCTTTCCACCACTGCACTTACAAATCTGTAAAAATCTCCAAAAAGTACTTACACCTTTAAACATACATAGTGATATGCAAATAGCAAAGTTACTAGAGGCACATTTGAATGGGACAACTGGATAGATATCTGAACAAACTCAACACGTTGTTTCTCAAAATGTTTCCCTGTGGTGTTTTGCTATTAGGTGTTTCACGAGTTCACACTTACAGATGTTTAAGAATAAGGCGTATTTGGCGTGCTGTCCGGGGAGAGGGCTATGAGCTCTGGGAAGACACCCCAACTAGTGTTATTCCCCTTAACAGGGAAAAGAGAGGAGTTGGGATTCGAGCAAAGTATCTAGCCCGGCCCCAGAACGCTCCCCCGGGAATGTAATGCTTAATAGGTGAGGTGTCGGGGAGGTGGAGGGATGCTAAAGTTGTGAGATACTGCAGGTAAGACAGCTTTGATATATATAGGGGTTTGGTCAAGAACTGATTGGATAATAGAATAATTGTCAATGACGTATTTAATGCTGAAACATCCCCCATACCCCCCCC
This sequence comes from Danio aesculapii, assembly GCF_903798145.1. Lineage (NCBI taxonomy): Eukaryota > Metazoa > Chordata > Actinopteri > Cypriniformes > Danionidae > Danio > Danio aesculapii. Next base: position 32,056,504 of record NC_079456.1, on the reverse strand, counting down.
CCCCCACTCGAAATTTGTTTACAAATCATCACGTAAATTTTTAATTAAAAATTATCTGCCTCTTTATTTTGCTTCTCATCTGATGTTTCTCCCACACTCAGTATAGAAGTTAGCATGCTAATTTCTGGTAACACTTTACAATAACAGTACCTGGATAATGATGTGTTAAGATGTAAACTAAACTTTACGTTCGCTAATCATGAACTAACTTTAACCACAATATGAGTCACAAGAGTTCATGTGTGAATAACGGCTACCTTAATTACTTGTTAGTACATGCTTGTTTGTTAATTAATGTATTAATTACCACATTAGTTTGATTAATTTAACCACTATGAACTCATGACATATTAATGTAAAATTATATCATGACTTTACTTGGAGGGGCACATCATCATTAACTCATTCCTAACTACTCATAAAATCCTTATGCACATCCGTCTAGTGGGTTTACATTAAACAACACTAGAAAAGTGTTTTGTCATCAACAGTTTAAACACGGGAGTTCATGAGTAGCTAAGGATGAGTTAATGATGATGTGCCCCTCCAAGTAAAGTCATGACATTATTTTACATTAACAGCTCATGAGTTCATGTTACATTTAGCTTAAACTTAAATGTTAATTAATACATTAATTAACAACATGTACTTACAAGTTATTAAGGTAGCCTTTATTCACACATGATCTCATGTGACTCAGGTTGTAGTCAGAGTGTAACGCCACGCCAGCAGAGGGAGCCCTCGCCCGACTACTGACTCAGCTCCGCTCCCTCTGCGGCTACTTCCTGTTTGTGCTGTATTTCAGTGAGAGCTCAGGCCATGCTTCTTTGCGAAGTATTGCCAGTTTACCTGCCTTACCAAGCGTTATTCCAAGTGACTTTCATGACTGCTATCCTGTGTATGACCCTGCCTGCCTTAATCACGTACGTTCTCTGTCTTTGCCCTTTTGATCTGTTTTGGACTGATTGTTGTGTTACTGAACTGCCTGCTCTTATACTTCGTCGCCTGGATTTGCCCCTGTGTTTGTTGGGTGGGCACTGTGGGGGTGAGGTTTCATTTTGCTGCTCACGTTGAATTTCTTCCATGATATCCCATGATACTGGAGCAATGACAACAGTAGGAGGGAGTATGGATTCGTTAGAATTGTTGTTGTCTGTGGGAGAGTCATAACGGCGGGAGAGAGCATCTGCTTTACCATTTTTACTTCCTGGTCGATATGTAAACGTGTTACTGGACTCAAGGAGAAGAGGGGGTCAGCTCCAATATCTGGTGGACTGGGAAGGATACGGACCTGAGGAGAGATCTTGGGTTGCTGCCAAGGACATTCTCGACCCTTCCCTCATCGAGGAGTTTCATCGAGCCAGGCCCGACCGACCAGCTCCCAGACCGCGGGGGCGCCCACGTCGAGCTCCAGGAGTCGCTCCTAGAGGGGGGGGGGGGGGGGTTTCTGTAACGCCACGCCAGCAGAGGGAGCCCTCGCCCGACTACTGACTCAGCTCCGCTCCCTCTGCGGCTACTTTCTGTTTGTGCTGTATTTCAATGAGTGCTCAGGCCATGCTTCTTTGCGAAGTATTGCCAGTTTACCTGCCTTACCAAGCGTTACTCCAAGTGACTTTCATGACTGCTATCCTGTGTATGACCCTGCCTGCCTTGATCACGTACGTTCTCTGTCTTTGCCCTTTTGATCTGTTTTGGACTGATTGTTGTGTTACTGAACTGCCTGCTCTTATACTTCGTCGCCTGGATTTGCCCCTGTGTTTGTTGTTTGGATTGGATTGCTTATGTGTTGTCGACTCTCTGTTTGTTTACTCGTTGATGTCTCTGCCTAACCCCTTAAATAAACTTCTGCACATGGATTCAAACACCGCCTCAGCCTCCATGTTACACAGAGATGGGAAGTAACAATGTAAAAATACTTCATTACTGTACTTAAGAGATTTTTCTGGTATCAGTACTTTACTCTGCTATGTTTTTTTTTTGATAACTTTTTACATTTTTACGAAAAAATCTGTAATTTTTACCCCTTACATTTTTTAATCGGGCTGGTTACTTTTGTTTTTATGTGTTTGGTGGCGCGATCTATATTATTTCTTTTCATTGCGCAATTTAGCCTTTTTGAAGCAGTCTATTTTCGTAATTGCGCACCATCACGCACCGTACGTAGGGTAGTTTATGAAGATTACAAAGAGAAAGGCAAGGATGACTATGCAGATGAGACAGAGGGAGACGGTGAATTTAATATGACTGATGCTTCCCTGTTTACATGGTAATAAGCCACATTTTGCTCGATTAGATTACAGGTAAACAAGAGAGAAAGAGAGACACATTCGAGTTCAAAAACATGCCATACAAATGCTTAAGGTAAACAAATGCTTAAGGTGTATGTAGCTTTTAGCATAGAATTAATGTTTATCCATTAAATAAAATATCCACAATACCCTGGAAAAAAAAAAACATTAATATAACAGGTTACGTGTGAGAGCTGCTAAAGCAAAAAAAAAAAAATTTGAGTTTGCACTCAAATACGATAAGTATTTATTTTAGCAAAAGAAAATATATTTTCAATATATTCAATAAAAAAAATATTAAAATATAAAATAAAAAAAAATAATACATTTTGGACAGAATTCAGCGTAAAATGTAAGAGATTATTTATAAAGATATACAGGCCTACAGAATTATTTTTAGAGTATATGAACATGAATGGCAGCTGTTGATTTTGATCTTAAAAACTAGATGATGAATGCTGTGAGTTTGCGTCAGAATGACGTTACATGGGGGGAACCGGATATTTAGGGAACCTAAAACATGTAATGATACTGTTTACTTAAGTATATTTTTGAGGCCATACTTCTTTACTTATACTTGAGTATAAAAGTGTAATCAATACTTCAACTTTTACCAGAGTTGATTTTAAACATGAGTATCTGTACTTCTACTTGAGTAAAGGATTTATGTACTTTTGCCATCTCTGGTTATAGTTAATGTTAATCCACGATTAGCGCATCATTAGTTCATAATAAAGTAATGTTTAGTTTATAAATTAATACATCATTATTCATGTACTGTTATTGTAAAGTGTTACTATGTTTCTTTTATTACTTGCTACTGTGTGTGAAGTTAAATGTGTTATTGCAGTTCTGGTTTTCATGTTATTATAATAATAATTTGCATCATAATGTTTATAAAACATCACACTACCAAAACCAGATGACAAAGTAGGCTGAAATGGCACCGTTAAATGACAAAGTGTGCAAAGGATGTAAAACAGGTCTTGCTGTGTGAATGTGAAAAACACATGTGACAAAGAGAAGCTTTCATGCAGGTTTCCCTAAATAGCCAGAGTTTGCGATTCTCTGAAGGCTTGTATTCGTTTTGTGGTGTTTGCTATCACGGTTAGCCTCTGGTTTATGTCTCGGCTGAGGTGAAATTGTGTGGAACGTATTTGGGGGTAATTTTAGTTTGAAAGGATGTGCTTGTCATCACCCTCTTACACGCGGCTCACGCTATACGCTTATGATGTCATTGTGATGACTGACCCCTCTGAAAATCAGACCGTGAACTACTGAACAAACATGGCAGCATTAGCTCTTGATTTGGTCAAATAAACCAAATGCAATATTTTGAAAACATGTATGTTTATGTGTTATGATTTCTGTTGGCTTCTTTTTAAATCGCCAAATAATACTAAACTAATGCTGTTCAAATATTTTAAAGAAATAGTTCACCCAAAAAATGACATTTCTGTTATTCTGTCACTCCTAACATTTTTAAGTTCATTACTTCTATTGAGCACATAAGATATTTTGAAAAGTGTTTAAAAACGGTAGCCACAGACTAGTATTTTTTTTACTACCATGGATGTCAATGGATAAAGTTTTCCAACATTCTTCAAAACAGTGTTAATTTTGACAGCACATTTTTCTCTGAGTTTTTTGACTAAAATTCCATTTTAGTGTAGTCATATTTTAGCCTTTTGAGTTATTTTAGTTTTAGTCTAGTTTTAGTCAACTAAATTTCATAAGATTTTAGTCGACTAAATCTACTCGAGATTTAGTTGACTATAATATATTTGGTTTAATTTAATGTAATGTAAAATTAATTATTTCCATTAAAGACCAAAAATTAGATATGCGCTGTTAATTTATATCAAAATGTGTAAAATTATGTGTCGGCAATCAATCCACATGTAAGAACAGTATAGCAATCTGAAAATGCCGGATTGTGCAATTATTTAGCAAACCCTTTATTTTAACGTGGCAAACCACACGTCTTTTTAACCAGCCTGTTGAACAGTTTCAAGCCATTAAAACTTTGAAAGGGCTTAAAATAGTTTTTAAAATAGGCTTAAAAATTAAGTTCACTTTGCAATGTCAATCTATAGAAAGCCTCACTGTTGTAGTTGGTGTTACTGTACATGGTGCTCAGCTGTTTAGCACTGATTAAATAAGTATATGTAACGCCACACCAGCAGAGGGAGCCCTCGCCCGACTACTGACTCAACTCCGCTCCCTCTGCAGTCACTTCCTGTTTGTGCTGTATTTCAGTGAGAACTCAGGCCATGCTTCCTTGCAAAGTATTGCCAGTTTATCTGCCTTACCAAGCGTTGTTCCAAGTAACTTTAATGACTGCTTTCCTGTGTATGTCTCTGCCTGCCTTGTTCACGTACGTTCTCTGTCTTTGCCCACTTGATCTGTTTTGGACTGATTGTTGTGTTACTGAACTTCTGCCTGCACTCGTACTACGTCGTCTGGATTTGTTGTTTGTTGTTTGGATTGGACTACTTGCTGACTCTCTGCCTGTTTACGCATTGATATCTCTGCCTAACCCCTTTAATAAACTTCTGCACATGGATTCTAATAAAGCCTCAGCCTCCTCGTTACAGTAGAGTAACGACATATGACTGGCAAATGATATGTATTATATCTATAATATGTATTATCTTGACAAATTGTAGAATTATAAAGCAAAAATGTACATCAAAACTAGAAGTGCGCTTCACTTCAAGGCAGTTTAATTATCTTGTATGTGACTCCCTGATACGCAGAGTTTATAGCACTACAGTATCATTACATCCTTACAGACGTAAGAAATAATCACATCGCTTAAAGCATTAAAGCAGTTTTTCTTTGTGCAGGGTTTCTGCAGGTTTCACCAAGTTAAATTTAAGACTTTTTAAATTTTAGACTCATAAAGGGTAAGGAATTTTTCAAATGGCCCAGATGGAAAAAAAAATTATGATAATTGAATACATTTAACAGTACAATCAAAAATAATAATAATAATAAATTTAATATTTTAGATATTTCTTAGTAAAATATTTAAAATATTGCTGTTTTAAATAACCTCTACTTGTATGCATACACTTTTTTTCCCAAAATAAAGTTTAAAAAACTATAATAAGCTAAATCTATGCACAACAATCTGTCCAGGTCGTTGTCTTCAGCAGTAAATACATGGTGCACCTTTACACAAATGTTATTGTAAGGAAAATAATTAAACCGTTATAGTAAACAGAGTTAAAAATGACCTTTTCAGATAAAAAGTTTAAAGTTTTATTGAGATGGATTGATTGGTGTATGGGTTTTGGCCAGATTGGGTAGCAATGCATGAACAAAGGTAAATTTAGACTTGTTTAAAAAAGAATAAGACCTACAACACGATATTTCAGTAAATTTAGGACAACCCTGTTGGGCTAGAGGTACACTGTAAATGGCTGTTGTCATGACGATCGAGGCAGATGCAGACAGCGCTTGAACCTAGCGTGAGTTAGCGGGTTAGCTTAACTGTAGCTGCGGCTAAAATGAACCACTTGAGGGAACAACTCCTCACGAGAATGAATGCCACGATCATATGAATTTAAGAGTGAATTTTGAATGTTCAATCTAACAGAGTAAATTATCTAAAGGTCAGCAAAAGGCTATACTGTTTCAGTTCACCACACACGCATAATAAAAAAGGTCAGAGTTTACCTTTGCTGAATTTCAGGATGATTTCCTGGCATGCTGATGTCGCTTTAGATTTGTTGTTATTACGGTCTTTTTGTCTTGACGTCAAACGTGAATCTTCTTTTTGTCTTAGCTGTTGCCATTTCATTATAGTTTAATCTGACAGACGCCCCTATGGATGATGATGTAATCGCATTCCGCGTCTACTGTGGACCAGTTACTTTTTAAATTTGTGTATGTGTGTGTGTGTGTGTGTGCGTCATGCATCACACACCAAGATTAATTCTGATTGGATATTTTCAATCAGTTCTTGTCTTGCTTTTATTAGTCAATGAAAACGTTGGTATATTTTTATTATAGTTGTTGTCATCATCACTTAATTTTTATTTAGTTTTCGTCGGTAGAAACCTGTTTGTCATGAAAATTATGGCGGAAAATTTTCCTCAACGAAATTAACACTGCTTCAAAATATCTACTTATTGTGTTCAATGAAAGAAAAACTAAACAAATATAGCTTTGGAAACACCTGAGAGCAAGTAAAAACTGTATTTCATTTGATTTTCGTTTTGTGAGGAGCAAAATTCTTGGTCCACATCACCCACACGTCTGTAAATAATTTTCATGGCAGACGGATTAGTTCATTCATTTCTTCGGTGTCCCAAAAGCTCTTCTGTGACGAACAATGTCATGTGTGGACGATTAATGAGAGTAGATCCCTCAGAGTAATTCTTTTTCGGATGCAAAACGACACCGCAACTCTCCTGAACACAAAACATGATGAGCAAAGCTATTCTTCTGCTCGCCTCTGGGAAGCGATTCATCAAACAAGAAGTTCAGACAAGGAGCAGCAGTGTTTTATCAAGCCAAACACTGAACCTCCCTTGATGTCTAGAAAGAAGTTTCCACAGATCCACATGTAGAGCATTCTTACATTGGAAAAACAGCCAGTAAACCACTAGGGGAGTCTTGGGCAGGACTGTCTATTCAGGGTCAATTCGGGTTTGTCTGGGTCAGGCCGCACCTGACCAAACTTTATTTATGAAAACACTGCTTGTCTGTCTGTGGCAGAACACATACAAACTAGATAGTGAAGGTCGCTGGGTCAAGAAATGTATGTTGGCCTCACAAAGCCTTCCCTGAATTTTATTGAAACTATAGGTGAATTGAATAAACTAAATTAGCCGTAGTGTATGTGTGTGAATGAGTGTGTATGGGTGTTTCCCAGTGATGGGTTGCAGCTGGAAGGGCATGCGCTGAATCAAAACATATTCTGGATAAGTTGGTGGTTCATTTTGCTGTGGCGATCCCTGATGAATAAAGGGACTAACCTGAAGGAAAATTAATGAATGAATGACATTTTGACAGAACATTTTGACCACCTTACACATGGCTAACATGTTTTAGCATATTGCTAATATGTTTAAAAATATAGCATAAGTTGCAATGTTGCTAGCAAGTTTCTTTCATTATTAGTGTTTTACTAGCATGAATTGCATGTTACTAACAATTTTATACAATACTATATCATTTTAGCCATGGCTACTGTAGCATTTTGTTAATGTTTTAAGATTTTAGCTACTGTTAAATGGTCATAATAATAAAATATTTAGCACACTGATGTCATGAATTGGCATGTCGCTAGCGTATTAATATTATAGCTACAACATTTTAACTGTTGCTACCATTTTAAACACTTGTTTTTAACACTTGCTACAATCTTTAGCGAATATGAACATGAACTGGAAGGCAGATAATGGCTACGTCCAAAATTGCATACTTCCATACTGTATAGCACGCTAAAAACAGTAGGCGAGCCGAGTAGTATGTCCGAATTCATGGAATCCAAAAAAAACAGTATGCAAGAAGTAGATTCTGCGAGATTCTGAAGTGCGCATCGAATGGACGCAACGCTATCCCATGATGCCCCAAAAGAGAATTCATGAATGGGAGTCAAGCGATGCAACTCCTGTGTATAGGTCACATGATCATAACAAAAGGGCGGATTTAGTACATCAGAGTTCCAATTCATACTGCTCACATTCATACTGTATAGAACCTACTTTGCTAATGGTCGAGTAGTATGTTTAAATTCAAATGTAGTACCTAATGGTGGTTTCGGACGCAGCCAACATGTTCCTAGCATGTTTAGTATTTTGCTAGCATGTCGATAACATGTTGTTTACATGTTTCTAGCAAAATTAACACATTGGTAGTGTGAATTAGCATGTTGCTATTTTTTTCAGTAATTTAATACAACTAACATTTTAGTTGCAAGCATATTTCAATGTTTAACACACTATTAGCATGATTTAGCGCAATGATTGCATTTTTATGCCTTACATTTTGCTAGCATTAGCATTTTACATGCTTAGAAATTTAGTTTCAGAAGATGCAGCAGCTGCTTAAAAAGTAGATCAGTATGTTGGCTTTCTCAAACCACGTAATTAACTACAGAAGCTGCCAGTGGAAATTGATTACAGGGTTCCACAGTCATGGAAAACCTTCAAATATCACTGATTTAAGAATTTTTGCTTCTCAGGCCTGGAAAAGACATTTAGTAAAATCATAAACGTTATAATAGCTGTTTCATCAGCTCAAAACACTGGTACTATGTCCCAGAGATTGATATTAGACATTGAAGCTTTTCTTTCTTTATTTTACTAGCTAATTTCATAATTTAAAAGAGCAAGCAACAATTATTAAACATGAACATTATGAAAGAAATCCATATTTTCATACACGTGCTGTAATACATGTGTATGTTGTCACAGTTTCCACAGAGACTACAGTAGTAATGTTGTTTTCATAAAATTTAAAATACATTTTCAATAGGTGGTTCATTCCGCTGTGCCAACCCCAGATTAATAAAAGGACTAAACCCGAAAATAAAATTAACGAATGAATGACATTTTCAATAGTTTGTGATTTTTTTGCCTCCAAAAATTCTGCTGTCATGTAAAAGAATATCCAAAATGCATAAAACGTTCTCTGTTTTAAAATAATAAAAACAAATCCATTAGAAATTCCCCATGAAAACCCATGACTTATTTCCCGACTTTACGGAGTGACTATAGTCTGTACTAAAAAAAGAAGTGGCAGTTTAGGACATCACAAAATTATGTTCAGACGTCAACAGAGAACAAACTAGAAATACTTCCACACAACCACCCAGTATGAAAGTACTATTTCAAATGCACCTTTTCTATGATTGAAGACCTGTCAGAAAACCGACCTGACGGTGGAGAAACTCGATAATTCACAGGTCAAATAAATCACAGAGGCATTCACATAGTCTGAAACTCTATAAATGCTCCCCTCCCAGATGTCCGCAGCAAAAATTAACGTGTCGGCGACAGGCCATGTTTTCATGAAAATGAGCCTAACTGCTTTCACAACATCCTTGTTTATACTCCCATCACCCTGTCCGGCCTTTGAGTCAGTCAGCGTAATAAAAGTCGTCACCGCAAACCGTTTCTACTGAACCCATGAGTTAGCTCACGTGATGATAGACGTCGACAAACATTACGAGATCACTGCACTCAATTCATTAGCCACTGGAACGGTCTCAGTGCGGTGGATGAGGTCAGGAAAGTTTGTAGGAAAAAGCTTTCAAATCAAAGGAAATAGATTATTATCTTGCTATCAGTGGTGGACCACAAATCTGTGATGGCTCCTCCCCCTTGTGCATACTTTAAAACAGGCACCGCCCACAAATAGTAAAGTTAAAGAGACGGTTCACCCAGAAATGCATGAATCCCTGTGCCAAACATTGTGAATAACATTACATTAGGGCAAACTCTCTATGTCTCTATGTTCCTGTGCAATGGAGCCTGTAAAATCCTGATTATTTACAGAGGAGGAATATTAAAACATTTTTATATGTATATATATCACTAGGTTTTGCCAGTTTTCTTGTCAGACATGCTTGAATGGCTTTTGTCAGGACTGAATTTTGGCCCCATTCCCCTTTGCTGTCATCCAATGTCTAGTGCTCTGTTTTTAGTCCAAAACAGGAAAGCATTTGGAAAACTACCGGTGACACTTAATGGATTTTTAGACAAGTTTCCCCAGTGGGCCATTATAAAGGTGAGTTAGCAAGAGGCCGCGTGGAGAAAACATGTAAGTAATGTTCGCAATGTTGCTGTTTTAAATCTAAATGAGCCACAAACTTGGGTGCTGTAAATTCTTAGGCAGCATCCAAAGTTAAAACAAAACCTTGTCAGAATCAGTTTTAGAATCAGAAGTACCTTAAAAGTGCTGTATGTAAGGTTTTGACTCTTTTAAATCATAGAAATACCATAATATGTTTGCAGATACTTAAGAAACATGCTAAATGAACCTATTTGTTTATCTAAAAAAATTTCAAGTTATTTGCCTTTGACAATGTGTGTTCTGTGTCGGAAAGTTCGTCTTTGTTTTGGTCTCTATAACCAGCCCAGTGCCAGTTTAACCAACCATATAACTGAACACTCTAGGTTGCCTTTGTGGAAAATACACCATATTTCAATACAGTCTTGAAGGCTGATTCAGTGTATGCGACTGTGATTGATCACACAACCTACGAAATAAGACGCAGATTCAGAGTTATGCCTCATTCACTCTACACTCTCAGAAATAAAGGTAAGCGAGCTGTCTCTGGGGTGGTACTAAAGTACAAAAGTGTTCCTCTTAAAATTTGTAGGGACTAATATATACTTTTTAGGTTCCAATACGGTCCCTTTAAGTACAAATGTGCACCTTTTGAAAAGGTACCACCTTTATTTCTGAGAGTGTAGCAGAGACTTTGAAGTTGCCTGTCGCTTTGGATGGCGACCTGCTGCAAGCATAAAGGTGTGTAGGTCTACAGCACGGAGAATACAATCGGCCTCTGAACGAGCAGAGAGTGGATCTACGTGAGCTCTGCTGGTGCTCCTATTGGCTATCGCTTAAAAAAAGTCACTCTGAATTTGCATAAAGTTCTCAACTTTGTTGTGCCGCTCGACACGCCAACCTAGTTGCCTAGGTAGACGGAGGCCACCGGAAGTAGCTCACTTTCCGTTGAAATGAACAGTCACTTGTAGTGTGAATGAGGCTTTATAAAAATTTGGATTTTAATTAGCAAAATGTATACATATTGTAAATGTAAACCTTAGCTGAGCAGCATACGTTGTCATGCTGTGTTCACACCAGACGTGGCATGCATGAATAAATCGTGATATTTGTGCGTAAATAGGCACGTGAATATTTTAAGTTTACTCGCTTCATTCCCAAATTCACTCCACAGTAGACGCGGATTGGCATCATGAACGGGGCTTCTGTCTGCCTGGTGACTGTAGCTTCATTGCTAAATGGTTAACATGGATTTTACTGAGAAAGTAGCTGTGCTTTATGTGCTTTATGAAACAGCGTAGACTCATTCGGCGCCGTGTCTGAGTTCATTAGATCCTTTCAGAGATGCACCCAGCTCTGTGAGTTCATAAGCTCCTCCAGAAACTTAACCTGGATGATGGAGGCTTTCAGTGGTGCTTGCGACTCAGCCCAGCCCAGTTTGATGAGCTGTTGTCTATTGTTTAACACAGTTCCAATGTCCGCCACAGTATGTCTATTCGCTTCTTTGCATTGATTTAACATGTAAATCACTTGCGTTTTGAGGCTTCATCCACGTCTGGTGTAAAATGCACCATAACACCGTGTCCTAACAACACACAACGCCCAAGATTAAAGTGACAAGCACAAGATGCAACATGACAGAAACATTTAAATGCAGCCATTCAGAAGCACAGAATAGTGCACTGCACTCCAACAAAATGGTAAGGCTTATAATCAAATGAATACTTATCTTTATTATTATTTTTATTATTATTATTATAACATTAATACTATGGCGATGTGGTGGTGCAGTAGGTAGTGCTGTCGCCTCACAGCAAGAAGGTCACTGGTTCGAGCCTCGGCTGGGTCAGTGAGATATATCCAGCTGCAGAGCCGCAGAACCACACCTGTTTCAGGCGCACACAATCTAGGCAAACCATATATGGTAACTAACTCCTTTGAAGCATTATTGCCACCTACTGAATTTCACAAATATGGCGATTGAGACTACCCGTGCTACGATTGCCATTCATTAGACTGTGAACAGTTTAGGGTTTTCCCATTTCAGTCATTATATCATTATTATATCGTAACGATCATTTTAACATCTCTGCAGTTTCTGAACTCAAATTATGTAAATAGAAACAATTGGTTAAACACTTATGACTTTATTCACGTATCCACATGCTCAAAGAAAACATAACAGATCGTCTAATTGTAGGATTAAGTGTAATGAACTAATTCAGGATCTTAATATTATCATACTTGGTTAAAATAGTTTTGTTGCAAAATATAAAAAGCAAACAACGTGTCACATTAACATGAAATACTATAGTTAATAATTTAAACAATATATAATATAGTTATAAACTGATTATCTCAGATTATTTGATTATAAATCTTTTACTAAACTGTAGCAACTGTTAGTAATATATATATATATATATATATATATATATATATATATATATATATATATATATATATATATATATATTTTTTTTTTTAACTTATTTATTAACAGTTAATTTGTTTGTATTGCTAAATTAGCTGCAACTATAACTACCACAAATTACCAGTACTTTATGGTTTAAAAACAATACATTACTTACCATAAATTACTATAGTATTTAATGTGGGAAATCATTAATAAAAAAAGTTTAAGAAAATTAGGCAAATAAATACTATTCAATTGCTTGAGTAAAATATAGTGTAATACATTTATTACATGTAAAAAGATTTGTATTACATATAAAGATGTATTGTTTTCTATAGTATCTTGCAATTATTTCGCTTCATTATAAATGAATTCATTATATAAATAAACCTGTCCAAATTAGATCGTTCAGCAAGGCCAGCAAACGAGACTCTGCTATACTGAATCTGTCAGATAAATAATGACTGATCATCTATGATGACTGATAGAAAACTGTTCAGTCAATTATATTGAATGGTGATCGGAAATAATGCTCCCCATTCGCCTGTCTCGATCGCAATATTTGTGAAATAGTAAACACTATTGTTTATCGTGTACAATATTTTTTAACAATATATATATATATATATATATATATATATATATATATATATATATATATATATATATATATATATATATATATTCATGACGATGTCCAAGAAGATGTTAAAAACATTAACATCCGTCGTTGCCTAGATCGTGTGTGCTGGATTGTGTGTGCCTGAAATGTGCGTGGTTCTGCGGGCCTGCAGCTGGATATTATTGGGGTCAGTTGGCATTTCTGTGTGGAGTTTGCATGTTCTCCCCGCATTTGCATGGGTTTCCTCCGGGTGCTCCGGTTTCCCCCACAAGTCCAGAGACATGTGGTTCAGGTGAATGGGGTGTCTGTAGTGTATGTGTGTGAATGAGAGTGTGTGGGTGTTTCCCAGTTATGGGTTGCAGCTGAAAGGGCATCCGCTGCGTAAAACAAATGCTTTATAAGCTGGCGGTTTATTCCGCTGTGGCGACCCCAGATTAATAAAGGGACTAAGCGGAAAAAACAGCTTTTGATATGGAAAATATTATTGTGTGTCATCGCTTGTAGCTAAGGTTAGGATACAGTAGGCTCAATAGGCAGACAAGCGCGCTCCTGTTGGTGTCATCAATCTGGCAACCCGTGTTTGTGTGGAGGCATCAGATTTTGGAGTGAAATACCAAGTTCAACAACTGGGTATTAATCCTACGTACTGCACCTTTAAGCATACGGTCTCACTGGGTTTTGGAACAGAGCCTATTCTGCATGGGAGTATATATGTGTTCATATCTAATTTCGGCATATTTCAAGAGAACCTAGAGGACAGTTGTGACTTCCTTATGGGGTCACAAAATCGTTAAAACAGACCAGTATATCTTCACAATCACCCACCAAAACATTACGTACCTTTCTGTAGACCTTCAGTCATCCGAGTCTGATCCAAAACATGACTTGTAGTCGAATAAATGTCAACATCCAGGTAGTTTATTTCACCATGGATTGGAAGTTTGTGAAACAGAAGACGCTTTGACTTAAGAAGAAACATTTGCGGTTTGGTTGTAGCACCTGTGGGCCCTTCGAGCCATTAAGTTAATGATAAAAGCAGACAAGGTTAGCGGGAGTGCATGCTCATGTCAGTCGCGTATGATGAAGGTGAGAAGAAATGAAAAATTAGCTGGAAGATGCTAAAAGTGCCGCATCCAACTGAAGAAATAGTACTGAGGCCGCGAAACGTCTGGCTCATGGTGAATGTATAGCAGTTGTGACGAGTCTATTACCAAAATCTACTCCCCTTTGGACCTTTATATTTGAGGTGGAGTGGCAGTTTAATGGCGGAAAGTCAGTGCAGATGGTGTTACGAGAGCTGAGGGCAGCATCACTCAGGTCAGCCGACAGGAGAAAATGAGAAAAGGAGATATACTGTGTAAGGACAGAGAAGCAGTAGTGGGGTCAGGCTATAGGATTTGAGGATTGAATGACAACCCCAAATCAGAAAAAGTTGGGACAGTATGGAAAATGCAATAAAAATAAAAGAAGTGATTCTAAATTTCCTTTGACTTGTATTACATTGCAGACAATACAGCAGCACATTGTCATGTTCTCGTGTTCCTAATGATTTTTATTTTTTAAATAAACAGGTATTGCAATTTTGGCTTTTGCAACACATTTAAAAAAAATTTGGAACAGTAAAATCTTTACCATTTTGTAATGTTTCCATTCCTTTTTACAACACTTAAAATATGTTTAGGGGCTAAAGACACCAAGGGATGAAGTGTTTCAGGTGTAATTTTGTCCTGTTCTTCCTGCAAACAAGTCTTAAGGTGGGCAACAGTACGAGGTCTTCATTGTCACATTTTATGCTACAAAATGCACCACCCATTCTCTATTGGAGACAGGTCAGGACTGCAGGCAGGCCAGTCAAGTACCTGTATCCTCCTCCTCCGCAGCCATGACTTTGTAATATGTGCAGAATGTGGTTTGGATTGTTTTGTTGAAATATACATGGGTGTCCCTGGAACAGAAGGCAGCATATTGTGCTCCAAGATTTTTGCGCAGGAAAAAACCCCCTGAAAAATCATTTCAGAGCCCTGAATTCTAAAACAAACTCATAATTGTGACAGTTGGATAAGCCTTCTCTTAATGAATATAACTTTGAATTCAGAGAAATTTTCACAGTTCTAACTTGTGACTTTTAAGAAAAGAAACATACTCAATATTGTAATAACGTGTACCTTATGTGAACCTATAAAACTTGCATTTGTGAGAAATGATCGCAATTCGAACATAAAAGCCCAATTATGAAATAAAATTTGAGATAAAGGGCCCTATCATACACACGGCACAATAAGGTGCAAGATGTGTTTGCCCCGACCTGTTGCTATTTTCAGACCAGCGCTACCTTAATTTTCCAGTTTTCCACTACGTTGTTTAAATAGCAAATCCATTTCTGCCACTTTGTAGACTCATGGGTGTTCTGGTCTAGAAAAGAGGTGTGTTAAGGCACATTATTAGCGCGTTGCTAATTTGAGGAACTAAAATAGACTGAAAGCAGCTGAAAGCAGATCTAAAGTTCAGTAAAGAACACGTTTAGTTGTGCGCCTCTCTCACACATTTGTTAATACACACATGATGTACAGCAATACGCAAATATCTTTACAAATGAAAAAGAATTAAAGAAATAAAATATTTAAAAAACTTATTACTTTCTACATAAATATAAAAACCACTGCCTTCATGCCTTCTTCATCTCAGGGGGCTTTTTTCAGTTTATTCACGACAACTTGCTTTTGTATAATGTTTATATTATTAGTATTATTTATTATATGCAAATTTATATTTGTTTTTTTTAAACAAGCTTAGATTTGTCCACCTGTCAGAGTTTGGACCATATGGGGCATAGGACGGGACGTGTGTTTGGATATAACTAATTTCTTTGACCACACTTTGTTATTATTGTTCATTTATTCATTTGCAGGAAATTCGAACTGAATTTAGAAATAGTTTTGTAACAAATCTTTGCGCTTAACTAACGAAATTAAATATGTTGGCTAATGGATGTCTTCAGTGGAGTGTACAACAACGTTTCCTTATCCACAAAAGAGAGAAAGTAAAAGTAAATGCAGATTGGAGGAGGCTCATTCTTTATCCTTGTGCTGCAGGTGGTCTGTTTAACTGTTTTCTCGCAAGTCAAGTGTTCAGTTTTTCCACTTAAAAAGTCCACCATGTAAATAGAAAATGTTTCATGGCACGACGCAACTGACTCTTAAAGGGAATGGGAGATGAGACTCTGATTGGTTTATTCTCAAAACACACCCAGAACTCATTAAGAGATTAAGCTCAACCCTGTTAGAGCATGCGTCGTGGCTCAGAGCGTATTTTTCCATCCTTAAAAGAGCAAAAGTAGATTTAAACACCTTCTCAATGTTTTTGCACCATGCACTTTAGAACGTGCGCCTAGATCAGCAAAATAGGGCCCATAATGTCCGAATTGAATTGTGAGATGATCTTAAAATTGTGAAATGTAAATTTATAATAGCAAGAATTGTGAGAGACTGCAGCCGCAAGAAATAGTCGCAATCCTGAGAAAACAATTAGATGTAAGGACAGTTGTGAAACACACTCTCCCCTCTCCATGTGCACCACACTTTCTTTTCAACAGTCCATGTTTCTCCAGGCAGGTGAGTGGACTTGACAAACCACCTGTAGGAGACACTCTTTTCCTCTTCATAAGCACCAGAAACCTTCTGATTAGCACCCCGGCTTCTTGTATCCTCACTTGTAAGTTGCTTTGGGTAAAAGTGTTTGCTAAATGAGTAAATTTAAGTAAAAATGTTGAAATAGCAATATATAAACTCAGCTCGGCATGATTTAAACTCGTAAAAAAGTCAGGATTGGGATATAAAGAATTGATTGTCTTATTATTATGGCATCCATAACTATATGAGACATTCCCTGTAAATAGTATCAGAGTAATTAATATACATTTGACACCTAATTTCCATAAATCACAAGGATAAAACACTTACAATCTGGGAATGATGCCTGCAGTGCCTCAACAACTCACTCGGACGATATTTCATTTCCTCTGATGTGTGTGCTTAAGAAATAATGGCAAACAAAGAACGTTGCGTCTTCATGCGATAATTACAGTATTTATGCCAGACAGCTATGGTATCCATCAGGGCTTTTCGCTATTAAATGCCTCTTTTTGTTTGGCTCACACATGTAGCGCAGATCTTATTACCTTGTGGTCTGGAAGCGGTGGCGGTGTTGGGTTATTTTGACTAGAGCCTCTTTTTTTTCCTTAAATCAAATGAATATTTGGAGGTGTTTGGTCCAGAAGCCCACGAGGTCAAGTCTCTGAGTCACTGTCTGGTCATTTGGGGTCTGTCTGGCCAAATATCCTGGAATCATTTTCAACAACAGATCCATAGAGACAGGCAGATTATGAGTGGGAACAATTATCATGTCCATTTCCAGTTCTGCTCTTTTCTTGCAAGCATCTGTGAATGGAAAACACTGATATAGTGAAAAGGCACAGTATGTCATTTCACTGCTAGAGGGCGCATATTCACGATAAACAAAGTTGGATTGTGGAAACGTGGGAATTTTGGTCTTCATTACATCCTACAAGACTCCTGCAGAAATCATGTTCATGGATGAGCTAATGTATTCAACACTTTTTTATCATGGTAGTATGAAGTAGTGTTGTCAGGATATTGGAATTCGATACCAATCGGCAGAGGCAGATTTAGGGATTTTGGGACCCTAGGCAATTACAGCCAAGGTCCTGAAATGCAACCTTTCTACTTTTGATTACTTTTTATTTATATTGCTGTTTTTTTATATCACTCAATCTTGTTTCTACATTTTAAATCAGTGCAATCTCAGGGGGTCTGAGGGGTCTTAAAAAGTATTAAAAGTTGATAAACCAATGTAGAGAAATTTAAGGCCCTTGAGAAGTATTAAAAAGTCTTAAATGCTATTTTGCAAAATAATAAATTTTATATAGTTTTGATTATGCAATGTATGGTTGTATGCGAAAGTTTGCCTGAATTAAATCTGCAAATATCAGGATGTAATTTACGAAATCAATAAAATCCTGCTAAATTTGACATCATGCTGCTTTGTTTACTGCAGAAACATAGGCAAAACCATTATTTCTGCAGTTCTATAGATGCCAACCTGCTGAATTACAGTAGCTAAATTTAATCGATTATTATTCAGTGTATGAATAATGTTTTAGTGTTGGATTAGTGACTTACATTAATATTTAGTAAATTTACTGTAAGTTAAAACCTCACCAGTGTTTCCGGTTGAAACCTAAAGTGGTTATAACGTCTTAAAATGTATGGAAAGAATCTTAAAAAGGTCTTAAAAGGTATTGAATTTCACTCTCTGATTCCTGTATATACTCTGAATCTACATTTTAAATGATTAGATTTTAATTAGATTTTAATAAATATATTTCTTTATATAAATTTGACTTTGCAATATTATTATTACATAACATTATTATAATAATATTTGATTCTATTCTATTCTATTTTATTCCAATTACGTAAAAATTGTACTTGTTTAACTCTCACCATAAAACATATGATAGAAAACAATGTTACATATAGTTTATAGGTATAATTTATACTTCTAGATATTTAATGGGGCCCCCAGATTTCCCCAGAACAGCGCTGATTTGACATTGTGTTTATGAGAAATTACTGTGATTAGCCGTAAAGGTCAGCAACTCACCGCTGTTTATTGAGTGTAAGCACAGATAAAGGGAAACTGGATCATTTTAAAGCCGTGAAGATCAGTCGATTCATCAGCGAATCGCTCGTTTGTCAGCTTATAAACAGGGCAGCTGATCTTCACGACTTTAAAACGCTGTAGTGTCCCTGTAACTACACTCAGTAAACAGCGGTGAGTTTGGTGAAGTGATGACCTTCACGGACAATCACAGTCATTTCTGTTGAGCATGTCAAAACAATGGCAAATCAGCGCTGTTTAAGAACGTGGAAATGGAGCAGTTAGCAGGAAATGGATGTTTTTAAAACTTCAGTACTGATTGGAATTCTTGTATCGTGACAACATTAGTATAAAGCAGAGTAAAGGTTATTGCACACTGAATCGGAAAATTAAAATAATCCAATAATCTGAAAATCCACAATTTTTGCACATTAAAAAATTAATTCGACCTTACATTGTGTCTTTTGTATTGACACACTACCTCCAAAACTTTTGTCCACCTTAAAACAATTAAAATCAGGTTTCGCATCCGAAAGACATTTTGAGAGGTGTTTTGACAATTCAAGGCCAGCGTACAAGCGAAAATCCAAACTGGCATAAGAGAAACTAATTCACTTGGTCTCACAACACAAAGCCCTTTATGATAAGCAAAGTATGAAATATAAAGACCTGCATACAAAAACCGATTGTGGCACGTGATTGTGGAACATTTGTGCATTACAAATTTTTCGTATTTGAATGCGACAGAAAATTTCGCACTTCAGTGTGCAAAGGCCTTAAGGCTGAAAGCCAAAAGTCGCAGAGCTTTTATTATGCCACAATCCACCACTTCTGGTTCTTCTGCTCATAATCACAGAAGTAGCAGCACTATTTTATCATAAATAAATACATTTTAGGCTTCTGATATAATGCTGCTCTGTGCCGTCTAATAAAACACACATCATACACAAAGTGTCTTGTGTTTGTCTGTTTTTCATAAAAAGCAAACTGGAAATCTAGAGTGTGTAATGTCCTGTGCGGCCATGCCACGTGTCACTAGTTAAAATTGCTTATTTCTCTAGATTTGAACATTCTGCAAAACATTTGCATAAATCATACATTTTCTTTTCGGCTTAGTCCTTTCTTTATCAGGGGTCGCCACAGCAGAACAAACTGCCAACTGTTCCGGCATATGTTTTATGCAGCGGATGCCCTTCCAGTCACAACCCAGTACTGGGAAACACCAATACACTCTTGCATTCACACACACTCATACATTACAGCCAATTTAGTACATCCAATTCACCTTTAGCGCATGTCTTTGGACTGTGAGGGAAGCAGGAGCACCCGGAGGAAGCCCACATGTACACGGGGAGAACATGCAAACTCCACACAGAAACTTCAATCGGCCCAGCCGGGGCTCGAACTAGCAACCTTCTTGTTGTGAGCCACCGGGCCACCCCCTCATTTGCATAATATAAGACAGCAAAAGATACAACATGTTCTAGTGCTTTTTGGAAATGTTTAATTAGGAAGTCTTTCATATTGTGCCTTTAAGTGTAAAGAGCATTAACTAATGGAACATTGGGATTCTAAAATGTTACTAAAGTCACCTATATCTTAACAGCAAATTTTAGAGACGATTTTAAACTTGTGACAGCACAATTATAAGAAAACATTGCAAGAAACAAGGAGAAAATTGTGAGATGTAAACGAAAAACTTATGAGAGAAGTCAGAATTGTGAAATTTAGTCTCAAAATTGGTGGAAATTTACACAGAGATGTACAAGGGCAATATATGCAATTGCAACGAATGAAGTTGAAGTTTGACCAAAAAAGTCCCAGTTTTGAGTAGCAAAAGAAGCTAATGATTACAAAATAGAAATTCTGAATTCCAAGAAACAAACTGTGAATTATAACCATATACAACAGGGGTTCCCAAACTTTTTCTTTTAAGGGGCTAAAAACCAAACTTGACTGAGGGCTGTGGGCCGAAGGTAAATATACCAAATTATATTGCATAAAATTTCCAATGGATAATTTTCTAATATAGTTGCTAATATTTAAAAATAACTAGAAAATGGTGCTTTAAAACATATAATTTAATGATGCAGTATCATTTTTAACATTTTATAATGAACATTATAGTTTCCCACAATGTGTAAAGCGTGTGTGTCCAGAAAAGCGCTATATAAATGTAAGGAATTATTATTATTATTATCATAAAAAACATAAGCAATTCCATTTATAACACAATGGAGTTCAAAACTGAATACACTAGTCAAGCTGCTCCTGCCTTTGTCTTGACATGCTCGACAATTTCTTGTGTGTTTTCTGTCAAATGACAGTATTTACATTATAAAAATATAATTCATTTACAACGTTAGTAGGCTTTTTTGTAGCTCCTCAATTCATTAAAGAAATAAAAGTTTATGTTAAAGTCGAAATGGCGAACTCTGTAATAGACATTCGCTCCAACCAACTTCCCATCATTCTCCCTCTCTTTTCAGATGGGATGGCAGCCAAACCAAAGGTTGCCATTGTCAAACTGGGCACTTCTTGTCTATAAACTTTTAATTGTAAAAAATTATTAACAATTTAGGCAAAAAAAATCCCAGTCATGAGATATTATGTCAAAATTGTGAGAAATGAATTAAGGAAAACAAAATATTTTGTGAGTGAGAATTGCACTGTAAACTTGTAAAACCTGTAAAAATGCAAGAAATAAACTTGCAAATCTAAGAAAAACAAAAAATGTTTAAGTAATTTGGTGAAAACTCATTCATTCATTTTCTTTTCGGCTTTGTCCCTTTATTAATCTGGGGTCGCCACAGTGGAATGAACCGCCAACTTATCCAGCATATGTTTTACGCAGCGGATGCCCTTCCAGCTGTAACCCATCTCTGGGAAACATCCATTCACACTCATACATTACGGACAATTTAGTCTACCCAATTCACCTGTATCGCATGTCTTTGGACTGTGGGGGAAACCGGAGCACCCTGAGGAAACCCATGCAAACGCAGGGAGAACATGCAAACTCGACACAGAAACACCAACTGACACAGCTGAGGCTCGAACCAGCAACCTTCTTGCTGTGAGGCGACAGCACTACCTACTGCACCACCGCGTCCCCTTGGTGAAACTGTGAGATGTAAACTAAGAATTGTTAAATTTAGACTCAAAATTGCTGGAAATGCAGTCTGGGATGTGCTAAAATGTTTACCATGGCCACCTATGTCTTAACAGCAAATGTAATTGTTTTGGTGAACTATCCTTTTATCGATAAAAAAAAATCTACTTGTGCTACAGACCCAGAAATAAACGCTTTACCTTTAAGAATCTGACTGGTGCATTACCTCATCATTAAACCATCAGCGAGCTTAATGTTTTACAGCGCTGGACGTGAGTTACAGCCACAGCTCTTTAATCTGCCTTTTGCTTGCAAATGACCCATTAAGCACACCTAAAACATCAGGCCCATCTGGAAACTTTCAACAGAGCAAATCAACCGAGCCTACAATATCAAAGGTCAAAATATCCACGACGACACAGATCTGTAAACCTCTGCGATGCATGCGTTTTAACATGCGCGCTTTGCGAAAAGAATTTATCGTGGGTGGAAATCAAAACAAACTGCATCTGGATGAAGAACACACTGTAGGAGAGCAGAAGAGAGACATATTACTGAAGAGTCTTGAAACTTGTCAAAGAAACTGCTGGAATATGCATTCCTCCTCTAAGTTTATTGGTGGGGATTTGTAGTGCCAGATTCAGTTTATACAGGATTTCTGATTGGTTGAAAATGCAAAAAGTTAGACGTGAAGTGATCAAAAATGTCAACTTTTAACTTTTCAACTCACTGTTTCAATCCACTGTAATCTATGTGAAGCTGCTTTGACACAATCTACATTGTAAAAAGGCTGTAGAAATAAAGATGAATTGATTTGAATTGAACTTTGAGGAATTTGTTGAGTGTGTAGGCAGAGTCTATCTACAGTTACAACAAAATGTATAAGTACATCATCTAATTTAGTCTGCAATCAAAATTTCCAATGTTTATTTTGTTAGTGTACATTGTTAGTCTTTAGGAGAACAATTGATCTATGCAAGTTAGTTTAATGAAAAAAAAATTGTATTTGATCTTCAATTGAAGTTTGAGTGTTATAATAATAATAATGTTTTGAAAGAGTGTTATAATAATAATATTAATAATTCCTTACATTTATATAGCGCTTTTTCCTGGACACTCAAATTGAATATCCTCATCCGACACCAGTGTGCAGCATCCACCTGGATGACGCGATGGCAGCCATATTGCGCCAGACTGCACACCACACACCAGTTGATTGGTGGAGAGGAGACAGTGATGAAGCCAATTATGCTATGGTGATAGTTAGGGGGCCAAGATGGACAGAGGCCAGTGGGGAAATTTTGCCAGGATGCATACTTTTTTTCAAAGTACATCCTGGGATTTTTAAAGACCACAGCGAGTCAGGACCTCCGTTTAACGTCTCATCCAAAAGATGGAGATCACTGAGCAGTATAGAGTACCAATCACTATGCTGGGGCATTAGGACCCACCAAGCGGCAACCTCCCGCTCTCCCTCAGGAAGCCAATACGGAAGTAACTGAAGCTGCAATTCATCGAAATTCCGCTAGTCCTAATTCCATATGGAGCAAATTTCAATTGAGCCCACTGTTAGAATGGCCAATTTTACAACAGAAACAAAGGTGTTTACAGCCTGGTGCAAAGAACGATTTTGGTTCATATAGCTATTATTACCCTCCATGACAACTGTGAGGGGGGTGAATTTTTTTATAACTCATCCATTTCCTTTATATTAGGTTATATTAAGTTTGCATAATTAAGGGCGTGGCCACTTGAGTGACAGCTAGGTCTCGCTGGTCGCCGTCACTTCACCTCAGCTGAATCCGGCAGATTAGCCACTGATCTCGGCATATTCATCGTATTTTTGTTTTGTTTTATGTGGCTTTACACAGTCAGTTGCCTTTTGGACTTATTTCTTACAATTATCAGATGATATGGGATGCTGTGTGCACTTAATTGTGCGCACAAACCATTCTCGTGGCCTCCGTTTCCCATGTGAGTAAAGTTATATACTTATATACTATCTCTATAAATGTATTTGTTATATTTAAGATAATTTATCATTAATATTTTTCTTTAGACCCGTAAAGCACTCCAGAATGTGACAGATTGATTAGCTGTAGGGTCTAGAACAGTCATCTGAAGCGTTGTCATACAGTGTTATGCTAGATTTCATTAATAGTCTTAAATTTACTAACACAGACTATATCTAAAGTGTTTGGAAGTAATTCACGTTTTCCTCCTGTAGAAAAACATCATAAGAACAATGCTTAGTGGCTCACTGTATTACTACAGTGTTTTTAAAAGTCTAAACTCTTTATTGATGTAGTGTACACAAACGAGTTATGGGTAATAAAGTATTAAGCGTTCTCCCAAAGTAAAGTCTGTCTAAGCCAGGTCCAAGCAAAATGCCAGCAGGTGTCTGTAGTTCCGCTCACTCCCCACCACTATGCCCTTGTTTGGTATCCTGCCGTGGGTGCGATGACGCGCGAACAAAATGGCGACGGTCGGCCGCACCAACTTGTAGCTTCTTTTGTAGTGTTCAGAAACCTATAGGTGACGTCATGGATACTACATCCATATATTTTACAGTCTATGGGACCCACACAGACTGCAGGTTGGGCACCCTCTGCTGGTTTCACTAACACCTCTTTCGGCAGTAACTTAGCTTTTTTCCTAGGTCTCCCATCCAGGTACTGATTAGACTCAGTGGGCGACCATGTGAGAGTGTTGAGAACTTCAGTCACAATATTCTTAACCACACTGCTTTTACTGTTAGCTACAAGGTAATGATGGACAAAAAGAAAGCCACACCGTACTTAATATGCAGGTTCAGTTGAAGTACTTTAACTGGAATACTGAAATAAAGGTCTCAGTAACTTCAGATTTATGTGGACTTTAACTACTAATGGCCAATTTCCACTGAGTGGTACGGTACGGTTTGGTATACTTTTTTGGCCGTTTCAACTGTCAAAAGGTACCAAAAAGCAAACCGTACTGTACCACTTTTTGGGTACCCTTTCCAAAGGGTACCTAGCACAACTAAAGGGTACCAAAAGGCGGAACTAGATGCACAGCTATGCTATTGGTTAACAGAGAAATGTCACTAGCATGTGCACAAGCCAGAAGAATAAAACAAAGTGTGTGCCATTTTTAAATACACAGCCGAGACATCACACCGTAATAATAAATACATATAATAACGAGCCATGGTCGACCCGAGCTTAAACAAACTTTGTCGTCATCTTGATGAACAGGTCGTCTAAAAGTGAGCGTGGTTTCACTTTCTCTAGAGATTTGCATGCGCTTGCTGTGCATCTATATTTGAAATAACAAACTTGAACTGATGATAATAACATGCGTGTGATTATTGAAGTGCTGCTGACATCTTATCCTTTTAGAAACTGACACACCCAAGAGTGAAGCACGAAAAAACAATTGGTACCATTTTCCAGTGGAGACACAAGCCTGATAAAGGTGACTTGTACTGAACCATACTTTACTGTACAACTTAGTGGAAACGGGGTATTAATGTACAGTATGAATATTAAATATTATTGCAAATACATATAATTAATTTGTTTATGATGCTTGCTAGTTGTGCTATTGACTCCAATGTCAATACATTGTACTGTCCATAGTAAATGTGCATTCTAACCTGACATGAGAGAGAAAATATAGGCAAACAACGTTTTATTTACATTTTTTTTTTTTTTTTTGCGACACAGATTTTGGAGCTTTGTATGGTTACAGTTGAACCATTGAAGTCACATTAAGTGTTGAAAAGTCCTTTTCTGGACTTTGACCATTGCTATCTGTGGAGGATGGGGGAGCTCTCTGATTTCATCTAAAATATCTTGATTTGTGTTCCGAAGATGAACGAAGATCTCTGGGATTGAAATGACAGGAGGGTCAGTAATTAACAGCAGAATGTTCATATTTGACTGAACTCGCCCTTTAATATCAACGGTAAACAGGGTCTATACACCTACAAAAACAGACTTTTCATTTTTGGGCCATTAAATCAATCCACTCTTATCATGTGATCGCCACTGGCCTTGACTCAACTCATTTACTCATAATCAAACAAACTGGCTGTTTAAAGTAGTTTAAAAAAGGTTAGGACTGTTAACAAGAAGTTCAGCTTAAACTGATGGTGAACCTCAACTGGCAGCGACTTCACAGAGATGGATAAGTATTTGCTTACACAATACGGTCAAGCTTGGAATTATTTATACCCCTTGCAAATTCTGACTGCCTTTTCTTGTTCAAAGGTAAATAACCTGAGAAATATATATTTTTTCCACAATGATGCCTCTTGTACATCGTCTTATTGTCTTTTTGGAACAGCCAGTGTCATTTCCGGTCAAAAGAAAACTTTCTGGTTGAATAAAAGTAACTGTAGGTCAGAATTTGCCAGGGGTATGAATAATTTTGGGTTTGACTATATATTGCAGAGACATGCAGTGTTCATTTTTTAAGCATTCAAGCTCTGAGTGTTTACAAACCACGGGTAGGATCCTTATTCTCACGACATTAACAGACAGTTTCAAATGGGCAAGGCAAGCTTATTTATATAGCACATTTCATACACAGTGGCAATTCAAAGTGCTTTACATAAACAAGAATAAAAAAATAAAAACAAGACAAGTATAAGATATATAAAAAACAAACAATAAAAATGATTAGAAATATATAAACAGCTAGCGCTTTCTTTAAGGTACAATTCTCAACATGCAGTTAACTAAGACTTTTGCCCCAATAAACTCATTCTTTCTGCTTATTAATAGTTAAGGCAGTAGTTGCACAGAATTTTCAGTTTTGTCATGCACCATGGGAGAGTAGCTGGATTCTCACGGTGTCCGAAATAAAGGAATGCAAAAGCAAGAGACTTTATTCTCAGTTCGTTCACCGTGGTGAATGAATGAATACTAGAAACTCATTGACTGCTAAAAATTTTGGAGGTAATGTGGAAACAAAATTAAAATATTTATATTTATTATTACTCATTTATAAATAGAAATGTTTTTTTTAATATACATTTTATTTCTGATTGAAAAAATAATGAAAAAAATACTATTTCTCATCTTACGCGCACAGATCTGCTTAGACAACAGCGGAATATATATTTTTGAATTCTGCAGCTCAAATCAGATCTGAATTTTCTGCATACGAAAATGATTGGAACTCCACGCAGCTCCCGGACTATTCTCCATTGAAAATAAATGGCTTCCAGTGTGTCGCTTGTCATGTGCAGTGGAAAGGCGGCTTTAGAGATGTAGAATAAGATCGTGCAAAATATGTACTTGATAAGTACAAATAATCAGCCAATATCTTAAAAATACAATCAAAAGTTATGTTTGCAGTTTGTTCAAACAACTTATTTAAAATCAGCTGAAAAAACACAATTCTTGAGATTTTTTGTGGGGACAACTTATTTATTTTATGTTCAATCTACTTAAATTCTTAAAAAACTAATATGTTAACTTAGTTCCTTCATGTTGTCCCAATGCAAATCAATTGGGTGGAACCCAGCAGTTTTTACAGCACATGCAAGTAATACAATTTAAAAATGCTGGGTTCCAACACAAATAGATTAAGTTAATTTAATTTTTGCAAATTTAAGTGGATTGAACATAAACAATTAACTAAATAATAGTAAAGCCTCAATAATTGTGTTGATTCGGCTTATTTTAAATAAGTAGAGTTTGAACAACCAGCCAAAATATGTTTTTAAGTGTAAGCTGACAAACAAAACGTGAGAATCAGCTAGAAGTTATTTAGTTCATATCGATTATGTGCCAACAAGTCCTGTTTGAATTGGACACATATTGACAGCAGACGGGGTTGCGTGTCAAACAAAACGCTGGAGTGTTTTCATGCACATCAGTTTGTAAACCTCTGCTAAGTATTAGCCTTTTCAGTAAATGCGAGTGTTTAATGGTCCTAACAGATGTTGCTTTGATACCGAACCAAAGTCCTGTCATATTCCCATGTAGTGCGGGCTTCTGAACTCGGGCCCAAAACTTCAAGAGCTTTCAGTCGAGTATCACTGCCCGACTCCATCTGAACAAATACGACTGGTCTCAGCCTCCGGTTGATGATGTGTGTTTACACAGAACGTGGAAATTTAAACACTAATGTGCATTTCATGGTCAAGGAAGTGTGAGTCTGTTTGTGTAGGAGAGAAACAGAGAGATGAACTCACAGGCATTTCCATGGTGCTATTTAGGAAGCCTCCAAACCTGTGGCCTGTTAGGGAAAAGGTGTGCTGTTACTTTTCTAAGCAATCAGTTTTGGAATTTTGGCCTGGCGAGTGATGAAACAGACTGAAAATCCCATATACATATGTTAACCCAGACCATATTTGGAGACTAGAAAATCAGGGAGATTTGCAGATAGTCTCTAATTCCTGTAAACAACTAACACCCTGGAAACTGTCTATACAAAAAAGCATACTTGTATACAAAGATATATAAATACAGTTATTTAAAATTGAATTTACATTTTTTTAATATTCATTCATTTATTTCATTTTCGGCTTAGTACCTTTATTAATCCGGGGTCACCACAGCGGAATGAACCGCCAACTTATCCAGCATACGTTTTACGCAGCGGACGCCCTTCCAGCTGCAACCCATCTCTGGGAAACATCCATACACACTCATACACTCCGGACAATTTAGCCAACCCAATTCACCTATATGGCATGTCTTTGGACTGTGGGGGAAACTGGAGCACCTGGAGGAAACCCACACGAACGTAGGGAGAACATGCAAACTCCACACAGAAACGCCAACTGACCCAGCCGAGGCTCGAATCAGCGACCTTCTTGCTGTGAGGCAACATCACTACCTACTGCACCACTGTGTCACCTTTTCTTAATATATTACATAATAATAATACAAATATGTTATATAATTATATATATATATATATATATATATATATATATATATATATATATATATATATATATATATATATGTCTTATAATTATCATATGTACATGTGTGCGTGTGTCATGTGAGGGACGCTGACAACAGACCTGAGAATCCAAATTATTATAAGAATGGTCAGGCAAGCAATGGTCAAACAGGGGCAAACAGATGCTTGCATGGAATCGAGAGTCGTGGTTAAGAGGCGAATGGTCAGTAAAGGCAGCAAGCAATGTAAATAAACAGAACAAAACAAAGATCAATCATGGCAGGGCAAGTGAAACACTTTTCTAATGTTCACAATACAGTATAACTAGACTCAGCACTGAAGAGTGTGTGTGTGTGTGTGTGTGTGTGTGTGTGTGCGTGCTTGCGTGTGTGTGTGTGTGCTGTTTATAAAGTCCATCTAATCAGTTCATAACGATCCCCCGGTTGTGTGTGTGCGTGTAAGCAAAGTGTTAACCAGTGTGTACGAAGTGCATGACGGAATTTGTAGTTCGTTAAAGGACAGAATTGTAGTCCAGGGGCCTGTTTCATGAAACAAGCTTAGAGAAAAAGCCAGGCTTAGTTTTGTAATAGTGGATTCTGTTTCATAAATCAAATTTATGATAGTTCAAACTCAGTTACTCTGGCAACTTATGCTGGGAAACTAGCCTGGTCTGGGGCAGGTTAACTCTCAGGCTTAAGTTTATGCTTAATCAAGGTAATGTTAACATTCACCTGCTGTAATATGATGACATTTTAATTCACTTAACCTCTTAATAATGATTAAAACTTTATAGTCACTTAATAGTAATTATATATACACCAAACATCTTTAGGAATAGAACAATATATACATTTAAATTCAAGCTACATATAATTAAAAAGTTATTGCAAACAAAAAAATACAAACTACAACATTTTTATATTTTTTATGTTTGTCTTTTCCTGTTTAATGTTTAATATTTTCCCCCAACATATTAATTTGGGAATTCTAGGGTGCGTATCTCTCTCTCTCACGCGCGTGCGCAAGAAAAATTTAATTGTATTGTGACAAATATTTAATTTAACGTTAATAGGCCTAAATAATAGCCCATATTTTAAAATCTGCAATTTCCTGTCAGCCTTCTCTCTTATTTTGTTGCAAGCCGTACTGTAGTTTTTGATTATTATGTGTTAATTATTATATGTTTGACCTCTAAAACCAAACGCGTCTCTCTCGCTGTGAACAGCTGTTTCTTTTCAGAGCTCTTTCAGTTCTCGTAGTTGCCATGGTAGCAGACAACATAATCGATGCATCTATGCTCGACCTTCAGGGTTTTACGACAGTAACGTGCACGAGCAAATATCTAGATTTTAACTGAACTCATATTCCATTCATAAGCACGCGAATATGTCAACGACAAGTTTCGCAATTCGCTGAATTGGAAAGTTCCAGCTTGGTGAACTCTGACCTGTAAAATCGCATCATGTGACTGCGTGAGACCAATCGAAGATCAAAACATGACCTCTCTGGACAGAAATTTAAATCATGGATCAATAGCTTGCTTTTTTTATTGTCTAATCATCTTGTTTAATCCCGCCCCTTTTGGCAGCGCCATACGACAGAATTTTGCACGCACAAACTCTAGTGTGACCGCAGCATTAAGCGTGGACATTTAGTTTGAAGTCAGATTTTTTACTTTAATCCCCGCTTTTCTAAATGACTTTTGTGAAACAGCCCCTAGGTGAAGGTGCATGTTTACCAACGATCTGCAGCCGCTAGATCGCTGGCGATCATAACAGCATGCGTGTGTGTAATAAAATGTAACTTATTTGAAATGCAGAATATAATCTTATTTAAACATTATATATTTCTATTTAAGAAAATGTCAATTCCTTAAATCAGTGTTTCTCAACCACGTTCTTGGAGGTCCACCTGCACTGCATGCTTTGGATGTCTCCTTTGTCTGTCACACCCATTACAGGTCTTTCAGTCTGCTAATGAGCAGATGACCTTAATCAGGTGTGTTTGATTAAGGAGACACGGAAAATGTGCTGAACTGGTGGTCCTCCAGGAAAGTGGTTGAGAAACACTGACTTAATCGTATAAATTTCTGGGGGAAAAACAATACAAAATCTACGCAATATAAAATAAATTCATATTCATAAGCGCATCAAGTAATTATAATATATCATATTCATATATATTATCAGTCAAGCTTTTTGTGTCATAATAGTCTAACTGTGATTTTGCCAAAACTGTGAAGAGTTCGTCTTTTGTGGTCTCCAGGAGGAAATGCTTGAGAATCAGACAGTATTTACAAGGCATGTGATGAATTAACTTTTTACCCTGGTAGTGAACAAGTGTGTTTCTCTTAGACAATCTTGAATATTAGATCCCACGATGTAAACGAAAGCAGGCAATCTGACATTGTCAAACGCATTTATCTAGCTTTTCTTTTAAAACTGAACAGAATAACATGCTTGTTTCAAACATGATTAATAATCGCCCTCTCGATCATGCTGAGAACTATGTAAACTTTGGTGTTTTTAATCAGCCAGACCAATCCAAAAAAAAAAGGAATCACTGCACGTTCCCAATGAGTTTTGAGTTCAAGCCTTAACATTTTTTGGATGGCTGGAATATTGAGGGTCACAATCTGGACAAAGCAAGCCTCCAGCACATTAGGCAATAGACATTGTTCTCCCGAGGGTCTGTGTTAGGTTTTCAAGACATTGCTAAAATATATCTTTAATAAATGCTAAATATGTTTGCCAATTGCACTGAAAAAAAAGATGTCTGCAAAATTGTTGCAAACAATTTATGTTGAATTTAAACAAACAAATTAAATTCAGTAATGTCCAACTTAACTTGTTTGTTTAAATTCATCCAGAATAAATTGTTTACAACCACTTAAATAAAAAAAAATGTAAATCCAAGAAATCATCTTTGAATCATTTTTTTCAGTGTGTGTGATTCTCAATAAAATAATTTTATGATGTATTCATTGTCAAAATTCATGTAAAAAATGCAGGGTTTTACACAATTCCTTCATTTTGTCCCTGCACAAATACATTAAGTTAACTCAATCTTTTTTACAAATTTAGGTGGATTGAACATAAAACAATTAAGTTGCCTAAAAAAATAAAGAATTGTGTTGATTCAGCTCATTTTTTAAAAGTGCTTTGAGCAAGCGGCAAAAATCTTTTTTTTCAGTTTACCAAAATGTGTCAACATGTATTTCAGGGCTAAGAATCAGCACGCCTCCCACCAGTGCTGATATACAGCCATATCACACTGCTACTAATGTGTGATATTGCGTGAAGCTATACAGTATTATATTTGTGCATATACATTAGATACAATCAGGAGCTAATCTAACAAAATAACTTACGACAATGGTCCAAAAACTAGTACATTTCTATGTTATAGAAAAAAATTAAATACAAATAAAAAAAAAAGAGGGAAAAAAAGAAAAATTGTTGAAATTTTGTAAGTTATCTTTTTTTGCAATATTTTTCTCGGATTTAATTAAATTCAAATTTCTTTCAATTTCTAAATATGTTTGGTGAATAAAATATTATTTTAATAAATATATCTGTTTAATAAATCTGTTTTGTTTAAATGCACCAAAAATAGATGGCCTATATTCACTGAGAAATGGATACAAATATTCATTTTCAAAATAGGGTGTACTCAGTTATGCTGAGCCCTGTATACACTCAAAAAATTATTACTGCTGCTTGTTCAGACTACCTGTTTAAAATGAGCTGAAACAACACAATTCTTGCAATTTCATTGGCCAATTTCTTTGTTTTACGTTCAGCCCACTTAAATTTGAAAACCATTAAGTTAGCTGAAGCGTTTTGTGTTGGGACAACATGAAAAAATTGTGTTGGTCCAGCTGCTTGGTATTTGTAAGTCCAAGCATGCTTTAAGTGGAAATGAAATATGAAAGCGAAATGTTGACAATAAAAGTAATCTTAGTTGTTTAAAGTTAATAAAAAGACTTGTTAGAGTTTAATCTTTACTTAAGTTTGAGGATTTAGAAGATTTTCATGTAATGGTTTGAGTTTTGAGATCACCACCTTGCAGAAGCACCCATGTTGGGTGTTGGCAGCAAAAATGCAGTTTGTTGCTTTGCTCACCAAGCAATAACTGTCCTAAAATTAGTTCTGAGATCTATGCTTAAACATGCTCAAAATGGCTCTTTTAATTCATTACTTCAGATAAAACTAAGAGACTTTGAAATGTACAGTACGACATAATCAGCGGTGGTTCTAGTTTAAATGACACCCTGGGCGAACCACCCCATACACCCCTTAAATTGTTAGATTTATTTTTCAATAAATATAACAATTTATTTATATTTATTCAAAATAAATACAATTATTATTGATAATATTATACAATTATTTTTCTAAATAAATAACAGAAATCAATCCTAAATGTTACTGAAAAACAATGTAACAACTGGAGTGATATGCTACCACTTAAGAAATCTTTTGCATGAATATTAATTATGACAATTCTAAAGAATACAAATATATATATATGTTTTATAGATTTATCAGTGGTCTTAGACCCGACTCATGGCCGAGAATTATGTTATAAAGTCTTAGCTCCCTGACTCTTTATCCCTCCTTTCTGCTTTATAGCCAGGCTTAGAGAAAGTAACATCACCATCATATTATATAAACTTGCACTGCGTGCCGACACCTCTGCACAAAAGACTGTTACTCCGGTTTCATGGCGCATAAGCAGCGCGTATTTTATCAGCATGCATGCAAACAACCATGTATCACACAGGAGCGCTTGAGGCGCAAGGGAACGGTTTTGTGCGTGCATGCGTCAGTTTGCTTTCACCAGCATTGTTTCAGTTGCACATAGAGAATGCGTGCAAAAGATGCCAACTGTAAACAGCCCCTAGTGTCTTTATTCTGGGATTGCCACTCTAAGTTAATACACTTGCAAAAAGTAAATCTTATCCCAATGCTTTTACTAGGGTATTTTTTATTTTTATTTGCACTGTCTCCGCATTTTGCCCCCAGCAAGATGCCGCCCTGGGCGATCGCCCATACTGGCCATGCCTAAATTCGCCACTGCACATAATAGACATACATGATTTTATCAGACCTTTGAGTTTAAGTAAAAAAAAATACAAATGATAAAATCATGTTAGACCAACTCTATTGCATTTAATTGTGTAAATAGTTTTTTTTAGTTGGTGCTAAACAAATTTATTGGATGGAAATCCTGTCCTCAATTAAATTGAGTTCATCCAACTAGTTTTTTTTTTTGAGTGTGTATATATATATAAAATGTGAGCAAAATCACCTGTTTTGTCATCATATTAGACATTGAGAATCATTCAAACACTAGCTCTAAAGTGACGTTGAGGAATTAGTAACGGCTTCTGCTGTTTTGACATCAGCTGCAGATGTGAATGAACGGTGGAAGAAAGTAGTTCCTAATACAAAAGGGGTTTTTAGACTCTCCGTGTTTGATTTTCTTTTTTTATATACACGATTGTGCCATCGAACTGTTGTATCAAGGCAATATCACACTCGTAGCAGTGCAATATGGCTGTATATCAGCACTGGTGGGACACTAAGGCACTCAGCCTGCTGCCTCCCGCCAACGCACGCCTCCCACCAGTGCTGATATACAGCCATATCACACTGCTACGAGTGTGATATTGCGTGAAGCTATACAATATTATATTTGTGCATATACATTAGATACAATCAGGAGCTAATCTAACAAAATAACTTACGACAATGGTCCAAAAACTAGTACGTTTATATGTTATAGAAAAAAAAAAATAAATATATATATATATATATATATATATATATATATATATATATATATATATATATATATATATATATATATATATATGGTGATTGAATGGGTGTCAGCCCAACTGGCTATAACTTTGACAGTTTTTCAAATTAAAACCTGTTTAAAGTTATATAAGACCTACAACACAATATTTCTGTGAATTTAAGACTTTTTCAGTCCTAATTTTTTTTTTTTTTTAATGTGAGACATTTTAAGACTTTTTAAGACACCCTGTGTATATATTAAAATGTAGGCTGTATTTGTAGAACACATATTTATGCAAATATACATTTGTCATGTATTACAGCAAATATGTTCAGCTTTTCTTTTGCATATTATGAAATATACTGATAAAATACCTTTTTTTTCTGTATGTAGTGTGACAGATGCAAATATTTCTTCGCCACTACCATCGCACTGAAGGCAATTCACTCTGTCGCTTTCTGCCGATGGTTTATTTTTGAATACCGAGACCATGAGCGTCTCAGACTGCTCCACAAATATTCCAAACACATATTGGACAAATCCTCATCCAGCCGTTTGCCAGTGTACACAGCACGGGCTCCGTCCTATCTGTCAAGCCTGGCAGGAGCATAGAGCGCTGCAGGCCGGGAGATTTACAGTAATCAAAGCCCGTCTGGATGAAGAGAGCGCCCGATGATGGAAGACGAGTCTCCTGGGTGTCGTACAGCTTCCTGGGCAGAAGCTAACATCATCCGTTTCCCCTCACAATTTCTCAACAGGATTGAGAGGGTGAATATGGATTAATTTCTTAAATGTTAACACACTATCTTTTTTTACTCAATTTTTCAGGTTATGCTTAAAATGTTAAAGGGGACCTGTTACGGAAAAATCACTTTTAGATGGTAATGTGCTCTTCTGTGTATAGACAGACAGTTTATATAGTTGAAGGCAGAATTATTAGCCCTCCTGAATTATTTGCTCCTGTACATTTTTCCCTAATTTCTGTTTAACGGAGAGATTTTTTTAACACATTTCTAAACATAATAGTTTTAATAATTCATTTCTAATAACTGATTTATTTTATCTTTGCCATGATGAAAGTACGGGCAGCATGGTGGCGCAGTGGGTAGCACAATAGCCTCACAGCAAGAAGGTTACTGGTTCGAGCCCCGGCTGGGTCATGTTCTCCCTGCGTTTGCGTGGGTTTCCTCCGGGTGCTCTGATTTCCCCCACAAGTCCAAAAACATGTGGTATAGACGAATTTGGTAAGCTTAATTGTCAGTAGTGTATGAGTGAGTATGGATGTTTCCCAGTGATGAGTTGCAGCTGGAAGGACATCCGTAGTGTAAAACATATGCTGGATAAGCTGCCAGTTCATTCAACTGTGGCAACCCTAGATTAGTGAAGGGAATAAGCTGAAAAGAAAATGAATGAATGAATGAATTTTTCAAGAAACTACCATCCAGCTTAAAGTGACATTTAAAAGCTTAATTAGGTCAATAAGGAAAGTTATGGTAACTAGGCAAGTTATTGTAAAACAGTGGTTTGTTCTGTAAACAATTGAACTATAATACTGCTTAAGAGGGCTAATGACTGTACTGTACCATACCTGTCAGCAATATTTAGATAATTACAGCTCAAGACCTAATACAACTACTATACACCTCAAGACCACTATTGCATTAGGCCTGTTGTGGCTTAATAGTGCACTTATGGCCCATTTCCACTGAGGGGTACGGTACAGTACGGTTTGGTACACTATGGCCGTTTCCACTGTCAAAAGTTACCAAAAAGCGAAACGTACCATACCACTTTTTGCAACCCAGGCTCATTGTGAAAACGTAGTCCCGAGGACGTTTCTGGAGACCGCGAAATACATCCTGGGAGGTACGTATTTTTGCAGTTTTTGGTTTTCGCGAATCCAGGAGAGGCCGCTGTGTGCGCCTTTTTGGCTTCTCAGACGTCTCCCGCGAGTGCCGTTCGCACCCGTGCTGTTCTCGCATGAACCCACCAGAGGCCGCTGCCGAACGAATGTCTGTCTGTCTGACTGGCTGAATGATTGACTGGGCGACCGGCCAATCGCCCAGCCGACCCACCCTCCTCCTTCCCTGTACCCAACCAATTTTACCGATTGACCCACCCGCCCTAAACCCAACCAACAATTTACAAAAGCCGTCCAGAAATAGAAAAGCCGTTTTTCGGATTTTACCACATTCTCACCCTGTTATGAAACTCTTCGCTTTATTTCTTGAATTCTGTTTTAGTCTTACCTGATTTCTGGAACCGTTCTTTCCCGGACTCAAACCCGGTTGTCGTCATCGTGGTCAACTCCTCTCTGCGTCTCAAGTCCGCCGACGTACAGGACGAGCTAACCGAACAAACTGGTTGCGGCGGGAAAGCCCTCCACACGAAGGTAAGCGGTCAGCTGGCAAGCCTTAAAAGGAACGGCGTCATACCGCCCTGCAGCGTTCGCTTAAAAAATGAAATGCAGCCATACGTACCTCCGGCTACATAATTCACGGTCTCCAGAAACGTTCGCGGGACTACGTTTTCAGAGTGAACCTGGGTTGACTTTTTGGATACCCTTTCTAAAGGGTGCCTAGCACAACAAAAGGGTACCAAAAGGCGGAACGAGATGCGCAGCTGAATGCTATTGGTTTACAGAGAAGCGTCACTGGCTCTTGCAACAAGCCAGGAGAATGAAAACAAAAGAAGCGCCATTTTAAAATACACCGCCAAGACATTACACCATAATAATATAATAACGAGCCATGGTCGACTTAAGCTTAAACAAACCTTGTCGTCTTGATGATCAGCCACAAAGCCAAGAAGAGCAGAATCTGCCCCACCCTGTTGTTGTTGCGAGCTGTTTCACTTTCTCCCGATTGCTCGCTGCACGTCTATATTTGAAATAACAAACTTTTTGAGCTGATGATAATAATGTGCTCGTGAGTATTAAAGCGCTCCTGATGTTCGATCCTTTCAGAAACAGAAAAACCCGAGAGTGAAGCACGAAAAAAGGAGCAAATGATTCTTTCAACAACCTAAAACATGAACAAACTGCCATGTTTAATTATTATCATCGCCTTTTACCTTTTTGAACTGGGAATGATGGAATTACTTTCTAACAGGTTACATGTGCTGGTGAAGATTAAAGATACAGATAAGAGGTTTGCACTGACTGGGCTATATGTTGCATGTTGTTTTTGAACCTAAATAAGGACTAAATGTATGCTGTGTGTAGTTTTTTTGTAAGTGGTAACACATCGGAGACTGTGAGGGGCTGTATGTGTTCTATATGTTGCATTTATTTATTTATTTTACATAAATCGCAGATGTTACAGTAGGCTAGTTTTATCATCGATCTGCAGTTATAATTAAATCATGTTCATAGAAAGGTTAGTAATGAACATTTATACACAAGTATTTATGTGTATAAAGCATCTGTTTTGCGAGAAGTGATTCTCATACAACTTTACGGGACAGCTTTACTTTGGAAATTTCCTCGAGCGAGAATAATGTCGACTGAAACTTTCTGTCGTACACCACGCCCACCATAGGTACCCTTTTGGCAGTGGAAATGCAAGCCATTGGACCTGCAGCCACTGGCTCTTGGTTAGATTGCAGGTTTGATACAGTACCAGCAGTTGTTGTTTGTGAGGAGAATAGATAAAGAAATCTCTCTTACACCCTCAGTACCTACGATTGAGATCCCCTTGACCAAACGGTCCCATGGTGCTTTAGCAAAATGGTGGCACACTACTCATTGGTCCTAATGTGCATGCACTAACTTGGATGGGTTAAACCAGGGGTGTCCAAACTCGATCCTGGAGGGTTGGTGTGCTTTTAGTTCCAACCCCAATTAAACACACCTGAACTAGCTAATCAAGCTCTTTCGAGGTATACTAGAAACTTCCAGAAAGGTGTGTTGAAGGAAGTTGGAGCTAAACTATGCAGGATACCGGCCCTCCAAGACTGAGTTTGGACACCGCTGGGTTAAACACAAGTACAAATTTCAAGTATGTTTTACCATACATGGTGGTCATATTGCGTCATTTACTGTGGCATCTTTCACAAGGGCTCGTCCTCAGCTATTGTAATCAAGTCTACTCCGTTTACATTTGATCAAGGGGTGATAAAAACTGCAAGGTTTACAGATGATGATTATTGAGATTTATCATCCAATAGTCATTGAGGAACAATGTTTAATACAGACTGCTTTGTGTACCTCTAAATGGCCAAGTGTTGGAGTGTTTAGTCTGATAGCAGGTTTCAATGCCCGGTATGTTACAATGCATTTTTCCAGAATAACTGGGAAGCAAATAATCCACAGAGCAAAACGCACCTCATGAATTCTCAGGCTTAGGATTTGAAGAATGCAGGGTCTCAGAGTTTCTCAGCTGGACCAGTGACCCCCGTCACCCTTTTCCTATGCTAAGCGGAGTTTGTGCACTTAGACGCTGTCCAAATGTTTAGTCTCATGTGCTTTATTCTACTGCCTTCACTGCAAATTGTTGCCAGTGCACATTCGAGACTTCGTTCAGCACTCGTTTCCCTCTTCCTCCTGAAACCACTTTCTTCCTGAAAGCATTCCTCGTGGAGTAGTAAAACAAATGACTTCAGGCCTTTCCTGCTGCCTAGGGTTTAGGCCTTAAACGCAGGCAGGCCAATTTGCAAACATAAATCAACATGATTTACTTACAATTTAAAGGGATAATTCAACTAAAATGGAAGTTTTGTCATCATTTACTCGCCCTCAAGTTATTCCGACCCTGTATTATTTTCTTTCTTCCCTAAAACACAAAATTAAGACACAACATTAATTTTTGGGTTGGGAAGGGTTGTCAGTGTTGCTTTTTTCTACTCAATGAAAATACACTCACTGGTTACTTCAATAGGTACACCTTACTAACACCGGGTTGGACAACCTTTTGCCTTCAGAACCGCCTTAATCCTTCGTGGCATAGATTCAACAAGATACTGGAAATATTCCTCCGAGTTTTTGCTCCATATTGACATGAAAGCATCAAGTAGTTGATGTAAAATCTTCCGTTCCACCACATCCTAAAGGTGCTCTATTGGATTGAGCTCTGGTGACTGTGGAGGCCATTTGAGTACAGTGAACTCATTTTCATGTTCAAGAAACCAGTCTGAGATGATTTGTGCTTTATGACATGGTGCATTATCCTACTGGAAGCAGCCATCAGAAGATGGGTACACTGTGGTCATAAAAGGATGGACATGGTCAGCAACAATACTCAGGTAGGCTGTGGTGTTGACACAATGCTCAGTTGGTACTAATGGGCCCAAAATGTGCCAAGAAAATAACACTTTCATTACACCGCCACCACCAGCCTGAACCGTTAATACAAGGCAGGATGGATCCATGCTTTCATGTTGTTGACGGCAAATTCTGACCCTACCATCTGAATGCTGCAGCAGAAATCGAGACTCATCAGACCAGGCAACGTTTTTCCAATCTTCTATTGTCCAATTTTAGTGAGCCTGTCAATTTAATTGTAGCCTCAGTTTCCTGTTGCCAGCAGAACACACTCTTTAAACCCTAGAGATGGTTGTGCGTGAAGATCCCAGTAGATCAGCAGTTTCTGAAATACTCAGACCAGCCCGTCTGGCACCAACAACCAAGCCATGTTCAAAGTCACTTAAATTATCTTTCTTCCTCATTCTGATGCTCAGTTTGAACTGCAGCAGATCTTCTTGGCCATGTCTAAATGCCTAAATGCATTGAGTTGCTGCCATCTAATTGGCTGATTGGAAATTTGCGTTAATGAGCAGTTGGATTAAAGTGGCCAGTGAGTGTAGATGGATTGTATTATAACTCTTTGGAAGCTATATGATGAACAAATCAAATACAAATAAATAGCTCAAGCCATACTAAAGGGATGATAAACCCAAAAATGAAAATTCTCTCTTCATTTATTCACTGTCCACTTGTTCCAAACCTGTCTCTTCTGTTGAAAACAAATGAAGTTATTTTTATGAATGTTGAAAAACAGCAACCATTGGCTTACATAGTATATTTTGTTAGTATGGTAGTCAAAGGCTGCTGCTTTCCAACATTCTTCATAATATCTTGTTTTGTGTTAAACAGAAGAAAGAAATTCATAAATGTTTAGAACCACTTGAGTGTGAGTAAACGGTGAAGAAATATTCCCTTACGGATCTACTTTTCTTTTAAGACAAAAAATGTAGCAGTTAAATTGTTTGACCATATTTTTATGCAAATACTGTGCCTTTAACGAATAGTATTAATGAAATATATGGATTGTGATGGTGAAGGACATCATTTCACATGCTCTCTATGGACTATGTCATAATAAATGTGTTACCCGGTGTGCTAGCTTCATAACTCATTCAGTATAAAAACAGACATCATTATGTGCTTATCTTGAGAAAAGCAGATCTTTTTGTTGACATACCAGTAAGATTGTTTCCTGTTATATAAATACCAGTGCAATAAATGTCCTGCAGGCTTGAAATCTCCACTATAAATGCCTATTGTGATTTAAAGCGAAAATAAAACCTGCGCATGTGCAGCAAGCATAAAACTTTTTTGTGTGCTGTTCCTAAATTAGTTTGCATTTAAAAATAACAGATCAATATAACTTTTAATTCTGTTATTAAATTCACCCTCATGATATTCCAGGCCTTTCTCCCCTTTATAGTATAACAATATTTCTTTGCAGAATTTTGACAGTCCATCAGTAATAAAGGGAATATCGTCCAAAACAAGAAAAACTCATCATTAAGCTTTTGACGATCAAACAATCAGCTGATAAATTTAAATCTGCCTTCCCGCGACTATGGTTGTTTAACCCACCAGTCCTGCTGCACCATTGCCACTAGCATCTGTTGCTTTTTGAGGTGCCTTTTGAGGTCAGAGGAGTGAGGTTTACCTGCATAGCACTTCGCTAGCTGGCCTCAATTGCACACATGCCCCTACACCTCACTCCCATCCAGGACGAACCCCCGCTGGTCCTACTGCACCCAACCCGTGCTGAACTGGGATCGAACCGGCAATTCTTTGCATGGGTTGCTCTAACAAGGAGGTTAAAGACCATGGCCTCTAGCGTCTGTTGCTAGGGCACCTTTTGAGGTCAGAGGAGTGAGGTTTACCTGCATAGCACTTCGCTAGCTGGCCTCTGTTACACTTGATCCAATATTGTGAACTTTCTGTTATAAATCAGGCGTACAAGTGTCTCTGAATTCACAGTACTTATAAAACAGCCAGAAGGTACCCCTATGATCTACTACTTACAATGAGATTCTGAAGTGTGCATATTACATGCATTTTCCTTTCCCATGAGGCCACATGATGATTTATGAATGGCATCAAAATAGACTCTAGTGCATAGGACCCAAATGGGGCAGAGGAATGCAATCTTTACTAAGCGCGACGCAAATGTGAGGAAATCTGAAAGTCACCTTTATGAAAAGTAAAGAAATATGATTTTTACAGAGAGGGGGCCCAGTGAAGAAACAAGTGCATTGGGCCCAGAATTAGCAATACTGCTGATCGCCAAGTAATTACTTGCAACCTTGGTTTACAATTTGTATTTCCAAAGTCCTCACTCTTTTGATTTTCTTTGTTTTAATGACATATACAGACTACTGCCACCAGCTGGTGTGGGGGGGTTTCTTCTCATGCAAACTCGGAATACACATTCAACAGTTTGCTACTGCTTGTAGTCTATACGGGTGTGTTCAGAATAAAGAGCAAAAGTTGTACGGATCATTTTCGTGATATTGTTTTGAAATGTTCTGAGCGTGTCAACTTTTAAACACTTCCAGAGGTACGCAGAGTTGAAAATGATTTAGACTGTATTGCTTTCACAGTATAAACACTTGTGGTTGAGTGCATTCAAACAGCCACTTTCCTGCCAACCTTTTTTCAGTATTGTAACACATTTTCAATTGAATATTGAACCGAGGACAGGATTTTATTTTGACGCCATTCCTCACAGATCCTTTCTTCAAGGAATTGTTAACCAAAGAAATTATTAACATCCACTTGTTCAAACCATGTTTGAGTTTCTTTCTTCTGTTGAACATAAAGGTAAGATATACTGAAGAAAAGACAACCATTTATTTCCATGGTAGTCAATGACCCCCATAAGTCTTCAAAATATCTTGTTTTGTGTTTAACAAAAGAAAGAAGTTCAGTAAAGTTTAGAACCATTTAAGTGTGAGTAAATATGAGGACATTTTCATTTTTGGGAAGTGGAAGTACAAGATTTTGATTAAAGTTAACCAAAACCAACTTTCTTCTCTGAATTAACATGAGCAGATAGATTGTTCACATCTCTATTAGCATGTCTGCTTACAAGTACATTTAGTTTTCACAATGGCTTTTTTAGTGCAAACAGGGCCTCAGACAATCCACCAGCAGTGTGTTTGTCGAGGCTAAAATGATCCCAAATTCATTCCAGCAGAATATTGCTGAGATTTGGGGTGACTGTAGAAAACCATCAAATAATGCTGTCAGACAGCCTCCCAAAACCAGGGCTTAGATTTTGGGATGGTTTCAGCGCTGGCAGGACAATCTGCATGGTTGCTTTCACACTTTGCTTACTTGTAGAACCAGCTATGCGTGCTACACACCGCCTGGCCAGACTTCACGCCACTGCTGCCACATTCTGAAGCTAAGCCCCTTCGTCCCTCTAATACACTTTTATGAGATTTTTCTTGGCTCCGGGAGATGACCATAGAGTAGATTGTATCCAAACCAAATCAACAAACATGGGGAGACTGGCAAGCTTTTGCGATGGTATGAAAGAACTGTCTCTGCCTGGGCATTGCAGCTCAACACAGTGAGCACAGATCTGACACATTTTTTCGTGGCAAGGATCTGAACAAATCAAGGACTTAAGGACTTTTGCACTGCATGGTACAGCGCAGTTCGGTGTGGTATGGCTCACTGTTTGGGTCTTTTCCACTACGTTCCTTTCCTGGTACTTCTTTTAGGCAATATCCACACGTACACAGAGATTGATAAACTGAGTTTCTGCAAGTTTCATTTTAAAAAAATCTGTTCACATGAAAATGCAAAAACGCTCTGTGATGCATGTTAAAGAAATGGCAAACCAACAGGCAGTGATAATGTCACTTAATGCTGGATTCACACCAAATAGGGAATTAAGTATTTTAGTGAGTAAATTGCCTACAAATCAATGTAAAAGTGAACAAAGACGGATTACCATCCCATGGTGCGAATGACAGAATATGCGATGCATTTGGCATGAATGTACAGAATTTGCATTACCCGCATTTGGTGTAAACCCAGCAGTGTCCGTCAATCAGAAAGAAGAAAACGGCATGCACACTGACTTCATGAGGTGCTCTGGTATTGTCCACACGACCATACTGTACCTAGAGTTTCGAAAAATCTTCACCCTGGCCAGAGTCTTCCGAAAGTTTCGGTTTCAGTCACATGATACTCTATTTTCATGTGGACAAACAGCCAAACCAAATAGAAAAATGTGCGGTTTTGAAAATACCCGTGTTCGTGCGGACAGAGTCCAAGTAACATTTAGGTGAGGTTCCATGGTTGATGGCACCCACTGACTTCCACAGTAGGAAAAACTTACTAAAGAATTAATGCGCGTCATAAATCATCATTTACCAAAATATCTTCTTTCGTGTTAAGCAGAAGAAAGAATCTCAAACAGTTTTGAACAAGTTAAGAGTAAGTAAATGATGACAGGTTTCATTTTTTGGTGAAGTAT
Organism: Danio aesculapii; assembly: GCF_903798145.1. NCBI lineage: Eukaryota > Metazoa > Chordata > Actinopteri > Cypriniformes > Danionidae > Danio > Danio aesculapii. The sequence continues at coordinate 32,012,199 of NC_079456.1, read as the reverse complement.
CCCCTTAAGTCTAATAAACAAATCCAAAGAACTCTTGCTATTTTGATTTGCCAAATTATTATAAATTTTCCATTTTATGCAAATGGTTATGGTTTGGAGCGGGCCTTGCTTAAAAATTACATTGACACGATTTACACCATACAATATTCAGACAAAATTTGCAGCTGTAGTGGGTTGGTTGTAGAGAGGACTAGCCAGGGGTGTCAAAGTCAGTTCCTAGAGGGCCGCAGCCCTGCACAGTTTAGTTCCATCCCTGCTCCAACACACTTACCTGAAGGTTTCAAACAAGCCTAAAGGACTCAATTAGTTTGATCAGGTGTGTTTAATTAGGGTTGTAACTAAACTGTGCAGAGCTGCGGCTCTCCAGGAACTGACTTTGACATCTGTGGACTAGGCAAACAACTACCAAACTACTAAAGAACAAATATCAGACATGGAAGTGAGAAAGACACAGTGCTTACATACAAACCAGGCAAAATCAGGGAGAATTAGAACAAGTGTGGGAATGAATCAATTAACCAAAAATCAAGGAAATAAATAAGGCACTCCTGTAAGGCAAGCAATGTAATTACAGGAAATAGGAAAGGCTAAACAAAAACACAATACATAGCATCACCTTGTTTAAAAAATATATATATATACACATCACATTTTCCTGTGAGACTGGGTTGTTCTTTGAGATTTCGTTTATAACAACATTCGTTCCTAATGAACAGAACTGTAATGAATTGTGAAGCCTACATACAATTACCTGAAGCAAAAAGCTAAACGTAATCTAAACAAAGTCACAATCACGTAACTTCAATGACACAAGCAATAATGTTTCAACAACTCATTTAAAATCTACAAGCTGGAAAGATTGCGTAGTAACAGTTTGTTAGAGCGCAACTAGAAACATAACGAGCCTCTGAAATCAGTAAACGAGTTTGCCTTTTTAGTGAGATGACTTTTATTTCCCCTGACAATCACTGTAGTCCTATTTAGCCGCTGGTAAACAGACACTTTTTAAAGCTTTTTAAAATCATGGGTTTCACTAATATATTTTATGTAAGCGCAATAGAATGGTGGTAAATAGCCAAAACAGCAAGCCAATATCATAATCTGAATACAACCCCAATCCTTACAAGTGAATTACAGGCCTCAGATGAATAATAATATCTCTAATTTACATATTTAGGAGCTCTATCCACTTGTTAAGTCTGATGTCATGTGAAGTGGCTTCCAGTTTCAAGTGCTCTATCAAACTGTATAGGGAGACTCATCAAATGGTAATAATAAACGTTTACAAAGCAATGTTTTACTTTTGGAAATCATGATTACAGTATATATAACCCAATATCCGATGGCCAGAAAGTGATATTTTTTTATAAACTGTTAAAATTTTGGTATTTGTGCTGCGACCCAGCCCAGAGATTGTTGTGTACACCATGATTTTAAATAAAATTCCCTTTAATGTGTGATAGGACTAAAAAAGTTGTCATAAATATTTTCTCAACAATATTTTTTCGGCTTGGACCCGGAAACAGTATTCCATACGTCAAGCGACGACTTAAGCGGATAAATCTAATCACACACAGGTAAAATAACCCAATATTCACAATGTGTTTCTCGCTAAAAACTTAACATACTAAAAATACATAGGATTTGCATTTGGAAGGCTCTAAAAGATTTAATACAGACCTTTATGTAAGCTATCAATAGATATTTTTCACAGTCTGAGGCCTACAGTTCTGTGTATTTTTAAGAGCCATCCAAAAAACAAACTATGCACTGATCAAATATTTACTGTAATATAACAAAATATTTCAAGACGTTGCTTAATGTTCCCGATGCTAACAGGGTTGTGCTAACCGGCTAAACTTTCCCCATTTTAATATCGCTAATATAAATATTTAAGAGACCTAAAAATCTAAAACACACACTTGTAAAATAACTAACACAATATTCACTATATCTCCCTGGAATTGTATTTTAATAGATTTAAAACAGACCTTTATGCAAGCTAGATATTTTATGTAGCTAGAGGGCTACAGTTCGGTGTAGACACTTGTGATGAGTTGCAGGCAGTTAAAAAACGTTTAACATTTTACAGCCCACCAAAAAACATGCACTGATAAAATATCTACAGTAATATAACAAAATATTTACAAAATGTTGCTTACGACATGTTCCTGATGCTACAAGGTCGTGCTAACTGGCTAAACTTTCCCTGACTGATGAAAAGTTTACACAGGTGGCATCTAGCATCTAGGTGGCATCTAGCACTGCACTGACCTCTTGTGGCAGCAATGGAAAATGCTGTTCAGTGAAAAACATTGGTTTGGATTCCTTGGAAATCCTTGAACACAAAGACTACAATCAAAAGATCAGTGTGCGGGATCAAAGCAGAAGCAGTAAGGGTTGTGCTAATACAAGCACCTATTTGTCTCGCTAGCCAAAACAAATGAACATGCTTTATTTGGGCTGGAAGTAAAACGCAGTTCCTGCCTGATTAATCACGGACTGACCCTGAGCTAGTCACCTCCATAATAATGCAGTTAGTTTTAACTGTGCGATGGATTTTAAATGAGACCCATGGTATCCAATGGACAGGAGGACGGCTAGCTTTCCGAGGGCCTACGATCTCTCCTGCGCTGACCTTGTCTGAGGACTCACCGCTAATGCTAGGAAAACAGAAGCTAATCTCTTACAACAACACATGTGGCTTCCAGCTCAACGCATTTATCATTATAATAATAGGCTTTCATGAGGTCCTAGCATGTTAACTGCACCCTGAACTAGCTTGGCCTGATAAATGAAGTACGATTGCAGAGCGTTTAAGATATGAAAGGACGTGGTTGTTTCTACATTTATTTCTTTTTGTCTCTGAGGCAAATAGTTCCAGGTTCAATCGACAAGTGAGGTAAAATTACCAGAATAAAAAGCAAACACAAGGTCATTCAGCTAAATGCTAGCTATGTTTCAGGAAAATGTTTGTTTGGTCAGATATTTCTCAGGTTCAATACAAGGATAATGTGAAACCCATGCGGGCAAGTGATGAAGTGAAGGCAAAAACCTGGAGGAAACGGTGAATTCCTTGTGCCAGAATGTAAAGTGTTTGACTTTTCAAGTAAAACTAATTATATAAATATAATTAATTGCCACCATATTTAACATGGAACAATAAAATATAACTTTAAATTTGACCTTTAAATATTACTCGCATAAAGCAAAATAAGCAAGCTTAACTGACATGTTGCTTACAGTCAGTAATACAATAAAATAAACCATCAAAAAATCTATAAAAATGTGTTTTAAAATTTTCAAGTAGGTCTAAAATTAGTAAAGGAGTATAAACTGAATATGGTAAGAAGTAATGCATAATAACATATGAAAGTAATGCATCATTTTCACAATATAAATAGATTGTTAAAATTACAAAAGGTATTCCATTAAAATTTTGGGGGGATTTTTCTGGTTGTATGTTGTCATTTTGTTAACATTATTGACACACTGGCACAAACAGACAAGACTTTTTCTAGAGTTAAACTTTTTGTGTTCATTTAAAAGTTCAAGAAACCCTCGAGTAGTTTTTTTTTTTAGATTTTAAAAGATTTGTATGTTAAGCATCAGTTAAGACAACGTTAGCCCATGTTTGCTTTAATTGTGGGGAAAACTGGATCATTTTGAGCTTTTGTCAGCTAATTTTATTTTCTGGGTTTAAAATCATTTTTGGGAAGGGATTAAAATCAGTGACGTAGCGCCATCTGCCTGTCCAGTGATGACATGTCAGTTTGTCATTATTATTCAATGAAATACGATTTCATTCATTATTATTAGTTCATTCATTATTAATATTATTCATTCATTAGAGTTTTCTTATCATATGAGAAGACCCTGCTTTTTAATTATTCATGACAGCACATGCTTTCCGAAGGCAAGGCAGACCTGCCAAGCTGTGATACCGGCACGTTTCTGGCACGGCATGCAGTATTTAGCCGTTCATGAATGGTCGTATGTGTTTGTTTCCATGATCCATGGTGTTTGTTGCACCTTTTTTCCCTGCGATTCTGTCAGGGCCAATACAGCAAAGCTGTTGGTTTGAAGCAAGCATTTTTTGTCAGGAGAGCTGTACGAGAATTAGAGAATGGCAGACTTTGTCTTTTATCAATTGAGTTACCATTCAGACACCTCGCCTATATTATTGCTGTTGTGTTCACCCATGTTTAAAGTCATACCGGCAGGGCTAATCGTTGAAATAGATAAGGAAAGAGACCTGCTGTACTGCTATCCACTGTGTCTGCATTCAGACCTGGGTTTTCAGGAGGAGATAAGTCCTCCTCATTTATAGTGTTCATATAAACACAATTATCTTTATAATGATATAACAAATTGTGGTTATGTGTATATGAAATTACAAATAATAAATGTAGCAGGACATTAAATTACTTACTGTTTATTAATTTGCATTTTAACTTTGTAAACTATAAAATCATGGATCTCCCCATGGTTCGGGCCTCATTTTGTGAGCCAACTGACAGTTGTTCACTTCCTCTCTTACTACCCTTCTCTGCCGACCACACCCACGGTCCATGTCCATTCCCATCATGAAGCATTTTTTGAAAATATTCTGAGGTAGACTTGAACTGAAAGAGAGGGTTTCATGGCCCTTTAAGACTCGTATACTCAACAACAGCAACAACATCTAAAAGCTTGTTTTTGTACATTATTATGCAATAAGATACACAAAAGAAACCAAACTAGTACTGGTATACAATATGTGAAACAGCATTCTGTGCAAATTTCAGACATCCAAAAAATGCATAGCTTCAATGCGATGACAGTAAACCCCAGATTGATCCCAAAACTGCACTCCAACACATCTAAACCCCAGAAATTCTCCTTTTAACCGTGTTCGTCTGAATGTTCCATTAATGAAACCAGAGAGTGAACAGCATATGGCTACACTCGTGAAAGCAAAACGAGCAAGAAATCTTTCCATCTCAACCATGAGGTCACATGAGTTTGCTTTTGACTGAGCCAGAAGGACACCTTGCAATGACTGTGATGTGATTGATTGCCAGTTTGTGTTCCTACTCTCCTGTCTCTCTATAAAGACCTTTGATGGGTCTGAACATGGGAAGCAGCTTGTTGGTACAGCTGGGCAGCTTCTGCAGGCATCATTCCCTCAAATATTTATCGGTCCTATCTAAGATGTCTATTACGTGAAGACTGTCTGTCTAAAAGAGGCATACTATAAAGTTTAAAGCCCGGGATACACCAAGATGACGTCAAAGCACTGGCAACAACAAAAACTTACTGTGTTGTTGCCTAATGTCAGCTGTGTGGGGTCCCGTTTGGAACAAAAATCTACACGTGAACACCAATTGGATGACAATCTTTGCTTTGTCTTTCCACACCTGAAGGGGGCAGTAAAGTGTATTGTTATTCCACAAAGATAAACCAGAGATCATGCTGCACACATTCAAACCATAAACAAAGCAGCATTTATGCCCCATTTTCACAGTAGTCCTCAGAGAAATTTGTTTTGTTTAAGTATTAGTGTTATTATATTAATGACCTCCAGAATCAAGAGCGTCTGTGCTCCGCGTCTGACACCTTCAAACGCCACCGCGCGTTCACTACGTGTCAGGATTGCCTTCTGAGGCGCAAGTCATTTATTAGATGAAGAAAAGATTGATGCAGATTCTCCAACCGCAGTAAACTCAGTTTTTACTGTTGATATTTGGCGCCTGTTAATCAGGAAGTGACGATTTTGTTCGCTTTGACTCGTTGGATGGAAACACTGCTTTATTCGCACGTTTTTAATGCGATAATCTAGTTTTGCGACAAGATTGATGGCGAATGCGTGAGAGTAAGAAGTAGTTTAATCGCACATACTGTGATTGTTGCTTTGGGGGGGGAGGCAGCGGTGGAGTTAGGTTAATTCTAAGGACCCACACACTTTTGGGGCCCCCAGAGCTAATATTATCTGGACCTAACATAAACCCCCCCCCCACCCCCCTCCTAGTCTTTTCTTTTTTTAGGGGGCCAACCATAAAATTACTGTCATTGGGCCCAAACCAACTAGCAATAAAAAAATATTACCCAAAAAATTTTTAGAATTGTATTATCCCCAACAACATCCTAACAATTCATTTTAGCTAAATATTATTGGGGATTATAAAATGCTGATTATACTGTGGTGATTTTTTTGACAGCGCTCTAATATTCAGACTGGAATTAAACGCATAATACATGCATATACACAAATGGTTGAAACATGGAAGGTCTGTAGAGAAAGCACATTATCTCTTTGCTGACTCAACCAGAGTTACCAGTTATTGTTGGATTGGAAATGGTGAATGAGTGACCGTGAGAGAGTCCAAATGTGGTTAACATATCGTTCGGCAGGGAACAACTTCCCTCGGGCTTACATCAACAGATTTCTGCTGGATCAGGTCGAATCGGTGTTGAACCAGGGTACACTTTCAAAAACAGTTGATTTTGGAAATTTTGTTTAGGTTTTCTCAATGTTAATGTCTTCCAGACCCTCAACCCTTTCTGACTGTACTCCAGTGTTTCAGAGTAAAGACAAGTTTGGATTTCACCAGCTTTGCCAACCACTTTCACGACACGTTTAAGGGCTTTCAGTTGATTAAACATTTTAGTGAAATTAATTTGCAAATTTAATTGCTGTGCAAGTCACACTTGCAATGCTAGGAGAAAAATAGCAGATCAATCATATTGGTGGCTAAGTCACATTTTATAACATAAGCAGAATGGTTTCAGTGTGTTGTTTTTCTAATGGCGTTCTAGAGTGTTGCTAGGCTCTATTGTGTGGTTTCAGTTGCTGATAGAGTCTAAAGCAGGGGTGTCCAAACTCTGTCCTGGAGGGCCAGTGTCCTGCTGAGTTTAGCTACAACCTGCTTCAACACAGCTGCCAGGAAATTTCTAGTATATCTAGGGTTAGGGTCTGGAGGGTTCAGGGGTAGAAGCAGTGTTGGAAGATTTGATGGCAGAAGGGGCTCTGGAAAGAGCTTGATTAGCTTGTTCAGGTGTGTTAGATTAGGGTTGGATCTAAACTCTTCACAACACAGACCCTCCAGAACTGAGTTTGGACACTTCTGAACTAGAGTGTTGCAATAGTGTTCTTGCAAGATTCTAGGACAGGGGATCTAAAGTTAAAGCACCCCTTTGTTGGGTGTACATTGCTGTTAACTTATAGTGGGTGACATCAGGATCTTGCAAGAGTGTCCTGACTACATACTAGGGTGTTACTATTGTGCACACGGTGTGCTTTTTTTAGATGTTCTATGTGGTTTCTCTGGTGTTGCAATGGTGTCTTGTATGATTTTAAGTGTGTAGCAAGGATGTACTTTGCTGAATTCAGTGTGTTGCTAGATTGCAGGCCAGGTGTTACTAGGATCTTCTAACTAGAATTTAGGGTGTGGCTTTCAGTATGTGGCTATTTTATAGGGTGTTGCTAGGGTGCTGTTGCTAGAGTCTAGGACAGGGGTGGGCATACTCGTTCCTGGAGGGCCGGTGTCCTGCACGGTTTAGCTCCAACACTTATTAAACACACCTGAAGATGCTAATCAGTGTCTTCAAGATCACTAGAAATCTATATGCAGGTGTGTTTGATTAGAGTCGGAGCTAAACTGTGCAGGACAACGGCCCTCCAGGACCGAGTTTGCCCACCCCTGGTCTAGGATGTAGGTTGTTGTTCGGATGTACTGGGTTGTTTCTGTCTAGTGTGTTCTGGCTAGAATATAGTATGTTGCTATGATGTTCCGTGTGATTTCTAGGGTGGTGCTATGGTGTCGGTGCAGTTTCTAGTGAATTGCTAGGGTGTACAGGGTGGCTTCAGAGTGTTGCTAGATTGTAGGATATTCTGGTTAGACCAGGGGTGGGCAAACTCTGTCCTGGAAGGCTAGTGTCCTGCACAGTTTAGCTCCAACTCTAATCAAACACACCTGCTTATAGACAGGGCTATTCAATTGGCGGCCCGCGGGCCGAACCCGGCCCCTGAGGCCATTTGTTGTGTGACTAAGACATAAAAATAATATTAGTTCAGTCGAAAAACAGTCGCTATAGTTATGAAGTGACGTGCGTCTGTTCAATACAGTACGAGCTGCAGAGGCTGCACAGAGCGTGAGTCACCATAAGCAAGTGGCGCGGGCAGCCGAAAACATTCAAGTGGTACATTTGGATGTCCACTATTAACTGCGCTTTAATTCGTCACAGTTAATTAATTGCAAAGGCTTTTCTAAGCCGCATTTCTGTTGCACAGAACAAAACGAAACTGCTGCAATTAAACAAAGTTATGCCAAGTTGCCCACTGTGCGCAAGTTTAAAGTTCCAAGTGTGTACACCGAGGCTAATTAATCTAAAAAGCTATGTACTTACCCAATATAAAGCTTGAATTTACATTAGACGTGATAACAGTGAAACCATGATTATTTAGACTATATAATCGTACAACCAAAATCTATAATCGTTCATCCATAATTGTTATGCAGTTCAAAACATAACATATGAATGTGTCTGAATGTAAAAAAAGCCTACTTTTGTTGTGCTTTGAAATACAACATTTGAATGTTTGTAAAAAAAAAAAAAAAAAAAAAAAGTCTATTGTACAATGCAGTGATGTTATGTAATTTTAAAATACAATATATTAACATTTTAATGTAGAAAAAGCCAACGTGGGTGTCTTAAAGAGCCCATATTATACATGAAATAGGGTCATATTTAGGTTGTAAGGGTCTCCAACAACAGTCTAATATGCATGCAAGGTCATAAAACACTTTGATGGTCTTATAATCTGCATTTATTTTTACCTAATTATCCCAACGACTCCCATATGAATCGTTCAGCGATTCATTTGTTCCCAACCCCCTCCTCAGCGCGAAGCTAATCTGCGCTGATTGGACCGATGACAGCCTGCTGCGATTGGTCGACAGTGACAGGCTTCAGCACGAGACAGAGTGAAATGCCCAGCTGGTAATCAACTATATAAAAGTAGTCACAGTGCACACGCGCTTCATAGTGTAAGGCTTTTTCACACACACACACAACCCTCCTCAGAAGAACTGGGGAGATCGACGGGAGTCTCTCTCTCTCCCTCTCTCTCTCTCTCTCACACACACACACACACACAACGCTCCTCAGAAGAACTAGGGAAAGCGACGCGAGTCTCTCTCTCTCTCTCTCTCTCTCTCTCCCTCTCTCTCTCTCTCTCACACACACACAACGCTCCTCAGAAGAACTAGGGAAAGCGACGCGAGTCTCTCTCTCTCTCTCTCTCTCACACACACACACACACAACGCTCCTCAGATGAACTAGGGAAAGCGACGCGAGTCTCTCTCTCTCTCTCTCTCCCTCTCTCACACACACACACACAACGCTCCTCAGAAGAACTAGGGAAAGCGACGCGAGTCTCTCTCTCTCTCTCTCTCTCTCACACACACACACACACAACGCTCCTCAGAAGAACTAGGGAAAGCGACGCGAGTCTCTCTCTCTCTCTCTCTCTCTCTCACACACACACACACACACAACGCTCCTCAGAAGAACTAGGGAAAGCGACGCGAGTCTCTCTCTCTCTCTCTCTCTCTCGCTCTCTCTCTCACACACACACACACACAACGCTCCTCTTAAGAACTAGGGAAAGCGACGCGAGTCTCTCTCTCTCTCTCTCTCTCTCTCTCACACACACACACACACACACAACGCTCCTCAGAAGAACTAGGGAAAGCGACGCGAGTCTCTCTCTCTCCTCTCTCTCTCTCTCTCTCTCTCTCTCTCTCTCTCTCTCTCTCTCTCTCTCTCTCTCTCTCTCTCACACACACACACACACACACACACACACACACACACACACAACGCTCCTCAGAAGAACTAGGGAACGTGACACGAGTCTCCTGTCTCCTAGCTTACGATCGATCGCCATAGCAACGACAAACGGCAGTGGAACGCGAGCTCACAAAAGCCTTTAACGTTAAACCCGTAAACAAAGCGGCACGCGTCGCGTTTTTAACGTGGCTTACATGTGATAAGAGAATATAAAGAGTAACCGTGTGTACTGTACCAGGTTAACAACTCATCTTTGGGTAGAGACTGTCAATATTATCCATCTGAGCACAGCGTGACTTCATTGGACCGGCGGCGTCTGTGTGTGTGTGTCTAGTGTTTTTTCTGTGTTAGTGGGCGGGGCCGCAGGTTTCAAATCTCCCTGGTTTGCGCGCGTAACTACTGGCGAGGCTTGTGTTTCGTGGCTGCGTCATCGCGAAACACCTAATGACTCGTTATCAAGGCGACTCGTTTGAAGCACTATGAGTCGACTCTTTTATAGATGAATCAATAGTTTTAAACACTGTACACTTACAGATTTAAGCCTTAGCTGGATATTTCACTTCACTTAGAGCTGTGTTACACACTACATGGAAGGGCATTTTCAAAAACCCATAATATGGGCTCTTTAAGGAAAATACAGCATATGGGCTCTTACATGCTGTTGTGTCATCACTCATATAGCAAGTCATATCTCTCTGGTCCTTTGTTTGGGATGCTTTTCATGAATCAGCCCTCATGACAAACTAATTGAATAGCCCTGCAATAATGTTTAAAACAAGGTTTACACTCTACTCATCGTAGCTAAAATAAAGGTTTGTAGGCCTATGGAGTCTATGGGGGGGGGGGGGTATCAGCTTGAATCCTCTGATCTGGCTTGACCAGTTGATTTAGCAGTTTTTTTGCTGGTCTACCAGCTTTGACCAACTAGAAGACATTATTTTCCAATGCACATCATATATCATTTAAAGCAGGGTTTTCCAACATGATTTTATTTGGCCACGGGGTTGTTTAGGTCAATTAGGCACTGGCAGTCTGAGCAGAAAAGAAATATATCTGTAAGAGCTGCTTACAATGTTGGGTTTCTCAGATTTTTTGAAGTAGCTATAGCCTTTTACAACACAGCCCAGGCAAATGTAGAGACAGTTGAAAAACATTTATTAATTCCAAAATAAAATGCACTCTTAATGCATGGGGTAAAGAAAAAACACAGTGCAAAACATTTAAATGCATGTTGTCCATTTTGTCAATCGCATCTGATTTTAGAGCAACTATAAAATCTCCATAAACGCTAATACCTAAATATCCAGGCACCAAACAATTCCCTCACAGTTTAAAAGTAAATCCTCCCACTCCAAAAACATGATTTCAACACAAAAATGGCATCATAAATAAGAGTAAGAAAAAGATTCCGAACAAATTCATTACTTATCTTTCTTAGAAGCAATTCTTTTAGAGCGGCGCAGACCAGCAATATCATCCGCTGGAGCCCTTGTGCCTGTGGTGGGTTTGAGAGTTTTGGAGTCTTTCATGGTAGCAGGTAGTTTGAATGGGTTTGGGGTTGCAAGGGATTTTGGGGGTTTAGGTACAGTTGAGGGTTCAGAGGGTTTTGGGGCAGAAGCAGGTCTGGAAGATTTGGAGGGTTTGGAGGCAGAAGCAGTTCTGGAAGATTTGGAGGGTTTGGCGGCAGAAGCAGCTCTGGAGGATTTGGCGGCAGCAGCAGCTCTGGAAGATTTGGAGGGTTTGGCGGCAGAAGGAGCACTGGAGGGTTTGGGTGCAGAAGTGGCATTAGTTGGTTTGGAGGGTTCAGGGGCAGAAGAGGTGCTGGAAGATTTGAGGGCAGAAGGGGATCTGGAAAGTTTGAAGGGTTCAGGGGCAAAAGCGACATTAGTTGGTCTGGAGGGTTCAGGGGCAGAAGCGGCACTTGAAAGTTTGGCACTGGAAGGTTTGGGGGCAGAAACGGCACTGAAAGGTTTAGGGGCAGAAGCGGCATTGGAGAGTTTGGGGGCAGAAGTGGATCTGGAAGTTTTTTTGGCAGAAGCGCCACTAGAAGGTTTGGTGGCAGAATCAATACTGGAAGGTTTCGTTGCAGAAGTGGCACTAGTAGGTTTCAGGACAGAAGCAGCACTAGAAGGTTTCGAGGCAGATGCAGAAGGTTTGGGTGCTGGATGGGCTTTAGTGGCATTAGAGGCAGCAGAGGTTTGGAGGCCTTTTCTGACTTTCTGCAGTTGTTTAGCTGGCTGTAGTGCCTCCTACATGAGTGGAAAGCATATTTCATTCACCAATATTTAGCAGATGAAGATTACAGGCCCTTTCACACCAGTGAGATGAACTATACTAATGTCCACAACAACATGTGCTACAGTTCTGTCAGTTTTATGTTAAATGGAACTGAAGTTTTATGGAACTAAGTTACAGGAATCAGTCCCCAGGCCAGTCTCTTAATTTTATCTTAGGACATGGTTTTGGTTGCAACCTACTCTCAAATACAAGCTAATTAAGTTCCCCAAAATGACATTCCTACAATGGAAATCCTCACCTTACACAAATATGCCAAAAGTAAGTATTTATGCCAATTGTTTTGGGATATTTGAAAATATTCCTCCAGTGTGAAATCCCCTTTTGACAGGCTGCCTTTTTTTTTCCTGATTAAATAAAGAAAGAATAAATTACTTTAAAGCGACTCCAAGCATTTTTGTCTGCTGTTCTCGGTTTCTGATTGGCTGCCAATGCTTTAAATCCTACATCATTTGGAAACAAATTGTTCTGAATCCTTAATATTATAATTGTGGACTACACTTTTATGGTTGCTACTAAATACTACAAGTTTCTAGTTATCATCTGTAGTGTGAACGGGCCTCAAGTCTTATTCTGTTTGAATGTCTATGAATTGCTAAGAGTAAAGTCAGGTAAGTAGCAAAAAGTGATCAACTAACCTCTTTACCAGACAGCTGGAATTCCAGAGCAGCCATTTCTGCAGTCAGTGTATGTACATTCACCTTTACAGAAAAAGGATAATCTTAAGTGCAATACATTAAATAAATGGTCATTTAATATAAAGATGCACTCATGCTGGCAATCACCTTGATTTGACTGATCTTTTCTTTATACCTGTCAATATCCTTTGTGAGTTGGTCCTCCTTTTCTCTGCAAACAAAATGTTGAGCAATTATTTCACACTATTTTCCACTAAAAGAACTCTGAATGAAAATTACAATAAATTAAAAATTGTTAAATGTGCGACGCTATTTGTATTTTTGTTAATTCTTCAGTCTATAGTCACAAGTTTCATAAACTAAAAGATGACATCGCCACCTACTGGCCCTGAATACAGAATAGCTGTTTTAAGCCACGGTCAGATCACCCAATTTATACTGTCGTTATAAAAGTCACTGTCAGATTATGTGATTTTTTTTTCTTGATAAAATCTTGACTTGTCGTGGGTAACAAATGAGCCAGACTACACGTTCCTACGTGATCAGTCATCCCATGACATCTACAACGAGCGTTATCTCCCAAAGCAGTCACAAGTGTTGCTATAACAATATTTTTTTATCTCAATTAAAAAAAAACGTAATCTCAATCGCAATAAACACTGATGCTTGCTGGGCAACTAGGCTACATTATTTAAAGGCATTCGTTATGACACTGATAGGATCAAGCTTATGATTCCGTTCAAGAATCAATTTAATATCAAGATGTTTTCTTTGAAATCTAAATGTATATTTTCCTGAAACATTAATTAAATCCTTATTTTCCACTGAGCGGAACAAATCATCACCGCACAGTTGAGTAGTGGACGGCTCAAACAAAAATAAAATTTGTATATTTTTCTTGGAAAAATATCTTTTAGAAACTAATTTCTTTGTTATAATTTGTGTCTTAATTCTAATGTATTTTCTGTTGGTCAGTTATCTACTAGATAAAAAAGAATAACAAATAACTTTTGAAGTGAAGTACTTCAAAACAAGTCCACTATTTACTATATTTCAGTGCCAAAACACGAGTTGCTGTGAGATTGTTTGTTAAATAAAATAATAATCTAGCCTACAGTAAATAAAATAAAGTTCAATATTCACAGTTTTAGCGAAGCCTTGACCCACCCATAAGTAAATATGTAACCTATTTTTTGATCATCTGACCGGCGCATTAACGGCAGAATCTGCTGAGATAACTGAGAAAGGATGTGCTCCTATTGCCACCCACATGACGGAACTCATTGTGAAGGACGAGAAAAAAATTAAACATGCTAGACTTTCTGCGATGGTGTTGTGAGGCGTTGCAGGCATGGTATCAGTTGTCGTGATCTATGTCACATTACAGGAGAAGAAACGATTGAATCTTGTGTCGAGACGCCCATTTGTCGTTTACGAATCCCCATGGCACCCCACGTCAAGGAAATCATGCCGAAATCATGACAAATTCGTGTGATCTGACTGCAACAACTTTGTGACTTCTAAGCAAAACTTTCCGTTCAGATTTTTGTCCATGTTTGTTTTGTAAATGTAGCCAAACAGATGTATTTTATATAAATCTACTACGACAAATTTAGCTTACTGAGCTAAGAGGTGTGTAACTTGCAAATTAGCGACGGAGCTAACTTATGATAGACAAAAAATACCATAAACATGCACAGGATTAGAAGACTCAGCATGCTTGCTAAAACATGTTGTCAGGCACTGTACAACATCATGCCAGCAACTCTTATGTGGGTAAACTCGACTAGAAATCAAAGAATTCCTAGAATAAAAAAGAATTTAGTACCACTTCCAAATATTCATTGCCAATCTTAGCCAATCGTATTCATTTGCTTTGAGTGAATTTTTAACTTCCACAACCAGTGCAGAGCCTCAGGGATTGAGAGAGGCTGGCTTCACCTCCCACCCAGTCCTAAAACTTGATATTTAATCAAATTAATATCCATAACTCTTTCACAACATACAAACTGTTGGGTTAATACTGTACCTCATTGCTTGTGCCTTTTCCAGTTCTGTCTTGAGTTTGCTGACCTCTGTCTTCTCCTCGGCTATAGTGCAGATCACATCAGCGTACTTTAGCTGAGCAAGTCGAGCTTTAAAATCAAGTCCTTCCAGCTGACTGGAGTTCTGGGACCTCAGAAGTATTTTATTGGAAATCTGTTGCATCCAATCACATGACGGCACCTGAAACGCAAGTACTGAGCTCATGGTTCAGATCCCATTACGAAAATCTCTTCAAATGCACCTTCTGCGTACCTTAGAGAGCTCTGTTTGTATTTTGACATGGGCAGCAATGGCCAAGTCCTGCATTTGCCTCATTCTCTTCAGAAATTTCTGCACTTCAATTAACTCTTGCTGTAAACCACATTGAGATGAGATGGCTTACTTAATTTAATAAAAGGGGAAAAATAATAAACACACACATACCAAGAAAGAATGATAAAAAGAGAAATGTGTTCAAAATAGCATAATACCACTCCTACTATTTCTGTATATGCATTATATATACTGACCGGCCATTTTGTTAGGTACACCTTACTAGTATCGGGTTGGACCCCCTTTTGCTTTCCTTTTGCTCCTTAATCCTTTGTGGTATAGATTCCACAAGGTACTGGCCTAACCATTCTGACCATACCATCTGAATGTCGCAGTAGAAATCGAGACTCATCAAACCAGGCAACGTTTTTCCAATCTTCCATTGTCCAATTTTAGTGAGCCTGTGCGAATTGTAGCCTCAGTTTCCTGTTCTTAGCTGACAGGAATGGCACCCGGTGTGGTCTTCTGTTGCCCATCCGCCTTAAGGTTCAACGTGTTGTGCATTCAGAGATGCTCTTCTGCATACCTCAGTTGTAACAAGTGGTTATTTGAGTTACTGTTGCTTTTCTATCAGCTCGACCTCCTCTGACCTCCGGCATCAACAAGGCATTTGGGCCCACAGAACTGCCGCTCACTGGATATTTTCTCTTTTTCAGACCATTCTCTGCAAACCCTAAAGGTGGTTGTGCATGAAAATCCCAGTAGATCAGCAGTTTCTAAAATATTCAGACCAGCCCGTCTCTCACCAACAACCATGCCATGTTCAAAGTCACTTAAATCACCTTTCTTCCCCATTCTGATGCTCGGTTTAAATTGCAGAAGATCGTCTTGACCATGTCTACATGCATTGAGTTGCTACCATGTGACTGGCTGATTAGAAATTTGTGTTTACGATGAGTTGGACAGGTGTACCTAATAAAGTGGCCGGTTAGTGTATACTGTGACCAGAATTTACAAATCTTCATGTGGAAATTAATAGAAAATGGGGATGTGTTTTTTACAGTGCAAGGCATTCTGGAAATTTGGGACACGGGAACCTGGATCCCACTGATTTTTATAGGTCTATTGTATCATATAGACACTGACTTGCAATAAATTGTAAGAACTCTCACTACAAATAAAGAAGAAAATCATATGGAAATCCAATGTCAAATATAGATAATTTTGTTCATTTATTTATTTGATCTGATCCCTCTACATCCGTAATCGATAGGGATGCACAAAATATAATTTCAGCATTGATAACGCAATGCAAACTGTAAATGTGAATCTGCAACAGTCACATCGTAGGATCTGCAGAGCTAAGTTGGCAATGTAACTAACCAAAAAACAATGTTCCGATAAAGTTTAACCCTAATAGTGTGAACCTGTGATTATGTAAGGTTTCAAGCATACCTTTTGGGTACCAGAACAATTCACTCCCCTACAAAATCACAATCATAAACTGAAAATTAAAAATAATTGATTCTTTACAAATAGAGTTATATGTCATGAAACAAAACAATAATCAGATCACAAAATATTTTGCTGAAAAACAATGTCAATCAATCGCAATGTCAATTTTTTTTTTTAAATATCGTACAGCCTCGGTATATCCTAAAACCTTGGTAACTTCTTAGACAAACAAATAGAGTTTATAAAGGTATCCAAAACATTTTAGTCCATTTTATTTTGAGTTACTGAAAGATGTTTCAAAAATTTTTACTATAAAATGGTAGGCTTTTTCTATGTTTGTATGCACTGCTCTCCTAAGCGTGTCCAAAAACATAGCAGAACACAACTCGCCATGATGTAGATTACCATTCTCTATACGTAATCTAACATAATAAAAAATTTGACCTGTGCCTGTTGAACTTGCTTTTTCCTTTTGGTTTCATATACAAACTCCAGGTCTGCGTCCGTCCATTGGTATCCCTGCATTCCCTGGATGAAGCTTTCGGGGTCAGCATTCCCGGTTGTTGCTGGACAGCCATTAAAGTGAATGTTAAAGGAATAAAGCGGTAATCCATAAGAGCCAGTGAGTGTAAGCAGTGCAACACTGAGATTAAGGAATATCGAGGTATAGAAAGAAATTCTGTAACTGTAACTTGTTGTGTCAGTGATCTTGTGAAATCACCTGATGCAACTATTGAACTAGACCTCCTGATGGACTTCCCCTCATCTCGCTCTTCGCTTGATCCATTCTGAGAAATAGGTTTAGCAATTTCCTTTGAAAGAATGAAATCATAGGGAAACATTTGTATAAATGATTATGTATGAGGAAATCATGATTATTGTTTTGTTTTATCTAAAGCAAAAAATAATAATAATAATACATGAATATTTATACAAGTACATTTAACATTGAATAAAGATGAGAGTTATTTTTTCTTGCATTTACAAGTGTCTATGGAAAAAAAGGTGAAATATTGGCGAATAGTTTCAGCTTATAATTAACATTTATGCATGTAATATCTAAATATTATGTAATATTCATTGTATGTAAAAAATTCTAATTTATTTGTGGTAGCTTCATGGACATTTCATCATTTTAATGACAAAAATGAGGTATTATGGGGTTTTTTTAACGATACATAATAATGCTTACAGATTTGTTCATAGTGTGGGTCATGGGATGCAAATATTTATACATATAGTGAGAAAAAGAAATCAGATTTATCCATTTACTAAAATAAGATTTTTTTTCATTGATTGATTACGATTCCTATGATCATTTACAACAAAACCCTTAATTTAGAGTAGCTAAACATGGTTCATTTTCTTGAAGTAGCCTATTATTTGCTCATTTAGAAATAATGCTCCAAATTGTCCTGCTTTAAAAAATGACAATACTAAGAAACACACGAAAATATGACTTCCAAATTAGAAAGCAACATCCTATTTTCATCGTCAAAGTCATTTTCATACATTTTTGTGGGTAAAATACTGCTGAAACACGGTTGGGTTTGTTTGTTTGTTTACCTGAGCACGTGGCTCATCTTTGACCGCTTGTTCTGCTGGTGTTGGAGAAGCGTCTGGTTTGCTGAGCTGGTGAATTGTGATTCTTTCACTCTTACATGGAGGTGTCCTGTCTAACTGTCGCCCTCCAGGTATAATATTTGGATGATTTTTCTCGATTATTGTCTGCGCTAAAGAAGGCGCATCGTCCAAGTCCAAATTACGCACATTTTTGGTGCGTTTAACCTTTCCTCTCTTCGAGCTCATATGAGCCGCCGGCGTTTTTAACTCCTAAAGTATACAACTGAAGTTAGCTGAAGAACAAGGTTACAAAAGCCGACTCGCTTTTAAACTGCAAGCAATTGTAAAACTAAGCTCTGAGAGGAAAAGAGGTTACTTCATAAGCTGATCCGCGGTAAAGTAATTTAGCGGCCACAAGATGGCGATACTAAACAGCGAGCTACTTGTGGGGCTCTTGTATCTCAATTTCAAAATATTTATTACACTAGGTAATTTTAAATGTATTTTATTTGTGACAGTTATCAACTAATGTCTATCTATTGAAATACTAAATTACTTTCATCCTTACTAAAGACTTCTCAGACTGTTGCAATTGGATTTTGTTAACCGCCAGAGGGCGCTCAGTCATTTCTCTGGCTAAAATACAATATTCACAAAGTATATATTTCACTCACCCACAAATCATTCAAGAATTATATATACATTTTCCTCTGTTGAACATTACAGATGTTTATTTGCTGAAAACTTTATAATTTATTATATCAATTCAACATTATAACTTATGACTAATTATATTCTATGAAGCAAAATGACTGCTGTGAAGTGGAGGTAATCATGTTGTAAATAATGTTCACTTTCTTGCATATATCAACTGTTTTCCTACATAAGACCTGAATTTATTTTTGTTTTGCTTGTATTTGACTCTCAATGAGCCGATAAATGTTGACTTGCATTTTATTAATCAAAAAAATCTTATTTTCAGCCTATTTTTTTCTTTAACGTTTTGCTGAATGGTCTTAAAGGCATAGTTCACCTAAAAATAAAAAGTCACTCACTATTTACTCAGCCTCATGTCTACAAATCTTTTTGTTTTGTTTTTTTAAATTCTGTTGCACACAAAAAAAGTGATACTTTAAAGAAAGCTGAAAACCTGTAAACATTGACTTCCATAGTAGGAAAAACAAATACTATTGAAGTCAATGGCTACAGGTTTCAACATTTCTTCAAAGTTTCTTTTTTTGTGTGTGTGTTCAACAGAAGAAATAATTTCAAAGTAAAGATGAGTAGACAATGACAAAATTCATACCCAGTAAAAAAAAAATCCCGGTTGCCTTAATTTTTTAAGATGAATCAAATTAACCTTGAGTCCATTGAACTTATAAACTGACTTAAAATAGCTTGCGTAACTTATAAAATTAGGTTAGAACATAATTAACTTAGTTTAATAAGTTACATTGAACTAAAACTCTCTTGACTAATTGATCATATGACTTTTTAGTGTAGTTTTACTATAAATAAAACCAAAAAGAACACTTATAAGAACACATATAGGTTAAACATGCCATTTTTAGTAACTCTGCGTACACAAGTGTTAATCAATTTGCCAATTAATCAATAAAATTAAATAATTAAATAAAATAAAATATGGTTACTACTATCATAATATAATAAAACCGATTCTTTTTTAATAAGGAATCATCAAAAAGTTTAATAGCATTTAAGAACAGTTTTAGCATTTAAGAACAGTTGATATCAGGCGTGGGATTATAACGGTTTTATACCGCGGTTTAGAAAAGTCAACGTTTTAAAACCGCCCAAATTTTCTGCTATGCCGTTCCTAAAGTATGTGTAAGATATTTTATTTACGTGTTTTGTTTTTGTTTTTTTAATTAGGACAACAGTATCTCCAGTAGAAAAAAAATCCAAAGATACCATTATAAATAGTAAAGAAATCTGTGTTTTTGAAACAAAGGAAGAGAGCAGAAGTAAATTATTGATTTAAATTATTTAGCCTGACATGTTTACTTTTCCAAAATATTTTAAATGTTTCTCAAAATAAAATATAATGTGTTCAGAGTGGAAAAAAGCTTTCGTTTTTTACTCAAACATTTTAAAAGAATATGTTTTAGATCAGTAATCAAAATACTATGAAACCGTCCAAGGTTATCATAGCGTCAGGATCTTATACCGGCCCATAGTCGATATAAAGCTCTTAAACTTACATGTATTATCAATAGGGTTTTTTTTTTTTGACATTAAGACATGTGAAGGGCACACCAAGGAAAAATATGTAAAGTAAAATTGTAACTTTATTGAAGACAATTGAACAACCCATTATTACAGAAACAAAGCACAAAACAATGTACGGTACATGTATGTACAATCATTGTCCAGCATGCCTTTATATCACAGCTATTTCACAAGCACATTATAAATTCCGTTTGGTGCCTCTAGCGAGAACTAATTACATACTGCAGCTTTAATGTTTGTATAAACTGCTCAAAACAGTCACCATATTATTTCTCTTACAGTCCACATTGTACTGGTGTCTTTGTATAAGTGACTGTAGGTGAGAAGACTCACAGGTGTCTCTTTCGATGCTGAAGGGAGTGCATCAAGAACTGATGGCTCCTGAATATCATCCAATCAGTTCCTGATGCAGTATCACCAACATCAGAAAGTTCTCATACAGACCAGGCTTCCAGCAGCGCCTGATAAACTGAAGTGGGTGAACTACTAAATTATAAACATTCCATACCACATTTTAACTTCTTTTCCACAGGTTTCTCTCTTCTGTCTGATGATATTTCGTCTTGTTTTGCGGGTGCTGTGTGTGACAGAACCCCAGCAGCGCCTGTGAGAGGGATGAAAACACTACTCACAGTTGCCAGCTGAGATTATGCCAAAAATCAGCTGCTCAACTCCAGGTTACTCCAGCAGGGGGCGTACAGATGTTCACGTCCATGAAATGGTAACACTTTAACTATTCTAGCTCCATGGCACAGTTTAAGACGCAATTGATCACCTTGTCAATTTAAATTGTTGTAGTAAAATAACACATTAGCATTTTAGCATCGCGATTAGCATAGATATAGTCTTGATGTATAAATCAGATTCTCTCAGGTTTTGGGTGTAAACAGACTGCTCAACCTCTTCAGGTCAATGTGAGACTGTAATCACATCACAGTTGCCTGCAGAGATTACCCAGTCGGTTTATGCATCTTTAGCAGCTCGGTTGTGATGATAGTCAATAACTATATAGGGGTTGAGTTTAAAGTGAACATTAACAGTTGTTTACACTGTGCATTTTAACCCAAATACAATATGCAGAAAAACATGTAAAACACAAATTATTCATTATACATTTTTTTAAGGAGTAAAAATATGTTAAAGTCATAATGAAGTAGCCTAACAGGTGTTCTGTTTTGCAATAGACATCCAATTGAAGTGTAAAGAAAAAAAAAAAAAATATGGTACAGCTTTAGTCCGTTGGTTGTGGATTGGATTGATTATTTTTAAGTAAAGGCATAAAAAATAAAACAGACTAATAGGTACATTAATATGACAACTGTAGTTTAAGAATGTAACATTTGTTTTTTGTATTTTTAAAAAGGTTTCACATACAGATGACGAGTAAAAGATGTCCGCATTTACACAGATATGGTAAAAAAATTATTTTTAAAAATACCATAATCTGCAGTATTGTTTTCAAAAACTTGCACATAAAGACCTGTTTTTTTTATTTTATTTTTTTAAAGACCCAAACACCATTTGTGTACATAAATGGCCAAAGGTGTTTTGGTTTAGTTGAAGATGGTGTTTTGTAAATGTCCCCAAAATCATTTTTAGCCTATTTTCATTTTCATGACATGATTTCATGACATTTTTCATGACTTAATTTATTTCTATTGTCATATATCATCAGTTAATCACCTCTCAATTCGTAACTATTTTACGTTAGCGGCTAAATTTATTTTCTATTGTCACACATAGTCAGTTAATCTCTCAATTCGTAGATACTTTACGTTAATGGCTAAATTTATTTTCTTATGTCATATATCATCAGTTAATCTCCTCTCAATTCATAACTATTTTGAATTAAAGTATTTTTAAAGCCCCTAAACACTATTTGTGTAAATAAATGGCCAAAAGCGTTTGGTTTAGTTGAAGAGGGTGTTGTGTAAATGTCCCCAAAATAATTTGTAACTTTAGCATATATCACTGACCATGGTAACATTATATTACTTATAATCTGAGCATTAAATCAAGGGAAATTAAAATATTAATATTAATATTACTTTTATTGCTAATTTTACTTAGAAAATAATATTTTATTGGCAGTTTTCATGACATGCGCCTGTCTTTAAAAACCACAAATGAAAGTAAGGATTAACATGGTCTGCGCTAGACCTTGACACCTTTTTTTGTCATGAAGCAGGGAATTATCATCTGTCATGAGCAAATTTATCAACCATATTTACAATTTTCTTGTTAAGCCTAAGTCATTTTAAACACTCAGCCTAATGTTAGGCACTTTACTCCAGTGTTTATATCTGTCACTTGCTACGTTTTCATCAAAAGTTGTGAATTTATTTCAGGAATGAAATTAGAATATCTCATAAAACATTTGTAAATAAAGCACCGTTTCCATTCTGTGTTTAAAAGAATAAAATTGTCACTTCCTTAGAAACTAATATTTATGCTAGTAGGGAAACCACTTTAGCTCTTTTTTTCCCTTAGTAAATAGTAATTTTCACAACAGAAGACACACTCAGGAACAAACTGTGTAGTGTTTTCTTTAATTCTGAAGAGAAGTTTTGGAAAACTATTTTGTAAGATTTATGACGAGTTTCAGGAGGTGTTAAAAATCTTTAGGATGATGGAATTAGATCTTTGTAGAATTATTAAAATAACATTTGAGTTGGTGTGAGATGAGATCGGTCTACCATGGCAAAAATTTTCAATGTGCATTGCAGATTTCATTTGTTAAACATATTTACATTGTAGTTAATGCACATATCAAAAATGTATCTGACTCAGATGAAGACATGTTGTTTAACACAATGGACATTTTTAGAATTTATGTTCATAACATCTTTGTGTTTCTATTCAGAAATTTCTATGTAATATCATAAAATAAACCAACTCAGTCTCAATTTGTAACAATTTTAAATTAGGGTCTACGTTTCTTCTATGTTGTCATATATTATGAGTTAAACCTAGGGAGTCTCATGGCAGTTCACAACTATTTCATCTTAGTGGCAAATTCTTATGAATTTATGACTTTGGTCAAATTATTTTGCTTAGGGGCTGGTCTTCTCTAATTATCCAACATTTATTCTACATAAAACGGTATCTGACCCAAATAAAGACAAATTGTTTAACACAATGCACATTTTCAGAAATTTTCTTTATCTTTGTGTTTCTTTTCAGAATTTTCTAAGTAATATCATAAAATGTGCATAAAATAGGTAGATGGAAACATAGCTTATGTAGATAAACAGAAGTTGAATGTCATTTTCCCTCTGTCACATATTATGAGTTAAACCTACACAGTCTGATTTCAATTCGTAATTAATTTACGTTAACGAAAAAATTTATATTCTGTTGTCACATATTATCAGTTAAACTACACAGTTTTATCACAATTTGTAACTATTTTATGTTAGCAGCAAATATTATTTTCTTTTGTTGCATATTATCAGTTAATCTCCTATCAATTCATAGCAATTTATGTTAGCGGCTAAATTTATTTCTATTGTCATGTCATCAGTTAATCTCCTCTCAATTCATAACTATTTCACGTTAGCGACTAAATTTATTTTCTATTGTCATATATCATCAGTTAATCTCCTCTCAATTTGTAACTATTTTATGTTAGCAACTAAATTTATTTTCTATTGTCGTATATCATCAATTAATCTCCTCTCAATTTGTAACTATTTTACAATAGCGACTAAATTTATTTTCTATTGTCGCATATCATCAATTAATCTCCTCTCAATTCGAAACTTTTTTACGTTAGCGGCTACATTTATTTTCTAATCTTGTTAATCCATCAATTCTTAACTATTTTATGTTAGCGGCTAAATTTATTTACTATTGTCACATATCATCGGTAAATCTCTCAATTCGTAACTATTTTACGTTAATGGCTAAATTTATTTTCTATTGTCATATCATCAGTTAATCTCCTCTCAATTTGTAACTATTTTACGTTAGTGGCTAAATGTATTTCTATTCTAACTATTTTACGTTAATGGCTAAATTTATTTCTATTGTCTTATCTTCAGTTAATCTCCTCTCAATTTGTAACTATTTTACGTTAGCGGCTAAATTTATTTTCTATTGTCATATCATCAGTTAATCTCCTCTCAATTTGTAACTATTTTACGTTAGTGGCTAAATGTATTTCTATTCTAACTATTTTACGTTAGCGGCTAAATTTATTTTCTATTGTCATATCATCAGGCAATCTCCTCTCAATTTGTAACTATTTTACGTTAGCGTCTAAATTTATGTTCTATTGTCACATATCAGTTAATCTCCTCTCAATTTGTAACTATTTTACGATAGTGGCTAAATGTATTTCTATTCTAACTATTTTACGTTAGCGGCTAAATTTATTTTCTATTGTCATATCATCAGGCAATCTCCTCTCAATTTGTAACTATTTTACGTTAGCGTCTAAATTTATGTTCTATTGTCACATATCAGTTAATCTCCTCTCAATTTGAAACTTTTTTACATTAGCGGCTAAATTTATTTTCCAATCTTGTTAATCTCCTATCAATTCGTAATTATTTTACGTTAGCGGAAAAAATTATTTTCTATTGTCACATATTATCAGTTAATCTTCCTCTCAATTCGTAATTATTTTACGTTAGCGACTAAATTTATTTTCTATTTTCACATATCAGTTAATCTCTCAATTCGTAACTATTTTACATTAATGGCTAAATTTATCTTCTATCGTCACATATCATCAGTTAATCTCCTCTCAATTCGTAATTATTTTACGTTAACAGCTAAATTTATTTTCTATTGTCACATGTCATCAGTTAATCTCTCAATTCGTAACTATTTACTTTAGCGACTAAATTTATTTTCTATTTTCACATATCAGTTAATCTCTCAATTCGTAACTATTTTACGTTAATGGCTAAATTAATCTTCTATTGTCACATATCATCAGTTAATCTCCTCTCAATTCGTAACTATCTTACATTAGCAGCTAAATTTATTTTCTATTGTCACATATCATCAGTTAATCTCCTCTCAATTCGTAACTATTTTAGGTTAGCTGATAAATTTATTTCTGTATTCACATATTGTCAGTTAATCTCCTCTTAATTCGTGACTATTTCACATTAGTGGCTACATTTATTTTCTATTGTCACATATAAGTTAATCTCCTCTCTATTTGTAACTGTTACGTTAGCGACTAAATTTAGTTAATATTGTCACATATTTTTTGTTAAATTTAATGAGTTTTCTTTTCAATTTACTCTCCCTTTCAATTCATAATTATTTTACGCTAACTGAAAATTCCTATGAATTTCTTACTTTGGTCAAATTATTTTGTTAAGGGGCAAGGTTAGGGGCAGGCCTTCTCTCTATCCCATCCCAACATTTTCATTTAAATAAGATTATACAAATTTATACAAACCAACATAACACAGTTACATTATCCTGGGATATCTTAAAGGAGATTCAAATTGTAACATAAATATTTTGATATTGCTTTGCTCTGAGAGACGTTTTCTGCTTTTAAAATTACAATTATACATGAACTTACAAATATATAATAAAAAACGTACACTGAAAAAAGTATTCATTGAATTTACTAAATGA
Source organism: Danio aesculapii (assembly GCF_903798145.1). Taxonomy (NCBI): domain Eukaryota; kingdom Metazoa; phylum Chordata; class Actinopteri; order Cypriniformes; family Danionidae; genus Danio; species Danio aesculapii. The sequence goes on along the minus strand of NC_079456.1, from coordinate 31,986,261 downwards.
TTTTAAGGTGACTGATTGCAAACAATTTATATGGGCTGAATTTAAACAAACAAATTAATTTAGATAAACAACTTAATTTGTTTGTTTAAATTCAGCCCATATAAATTGTTTGCAATCAGTCACCTTAAAAAAATTGTAAATCAAATTAATATTTTTTGTGTGTATAATAAATAATGTAAAATTCATAAAAAGTTTAACTATATTTTTTCCTCAACTTGTTTAACTCTATACAATTTAAAAACGATTTCTGGCTCAGTCCTGAAACGAAACCAATTACGAATCTCGTTTTTCAACAACTTTTGAAAATCAACAATGAATACTGATCATAGTTGTTGTGATATTTCATGTGCATATGATCGCCAAAGTGTGCCGTAAACAAACAGTCTAATCCGTTAAGGCCGAGAACGGACGCGTGAGGGGCAGTTTAGCCTCGCCCAGCTGGTGAGCTGAAGGGCGTCTCCCCAAGGCATCTGGCGTGTGTCCCCCAATAACCCCACACCCCCTCGACTACACACACACACACACACACACAGCAAGAGCGTGATCCCCGCTGCTATCAGGGCCCACCGGTCGCCATGGCAAACTCACAGGAACCTGAGCCTGTATTGTCCGAGCGTCCGATGTGTATGTCCCACTCGCCGTCGCTTCTTTAGAGTCACAGCCCGGATCCTTTGACACCCCTGAACACTGCAACAAATTGAGAAAGACAGAAGAATGGAGTGAAGGAGAGGGAACGAGGGAGGGAGAGAGAGCGAGAGAGTAGCCGTTGTGTGTTTGCTAGACTAAGTCGTGTGGGCCAGATCAAAGGCCAGCTCCTCCAGAACTTGCAGACCTTTTTACAAAGCACTGGGGGCTTAGCTTTTGTGGGAGTTGTATGCTGGCCATTTCAACTAGTGGTGGAAAAGTGATTTACTACTAAACACCTGATAGCCATCAAAGACACGGGACAAGAAAAACGCATGCACTTAAGGGTGTTTGGGTTTTGTTCGTTAATCGAACCGACCTGAATTAAAAACTACTTATGCAGATTTAGTTTCAGCCATTATAAAGCATTTTGGAAAAAAACGTAATTGTACCAAATCGATTTATTTGGATGCAGTCGCAAAAACTTGAAATATTCTGTTTCCTAGTTTAAGGTGCGAAGCATCAAAAAGTGAAATTTTTTAAAGATAATATAGTACAATTTAAGAAAGATATTAATATGCGTCTATATTTGGGTAAATTGTTACCTATTACATAAAAAAAAACGTACGAATGTAAATACCTATTACATTCGTAAGTTCCCCTTATGAATATTAACCATGGTTCTTATCACAAATAATTAAAAAATGGTCTTGTAGTAACCACAAATGAACTATGGTTTTGCTACACTATTGTTTAACAATAGTGTTTGTAGAAAAACTGATTATAAAAATACTATGCCAAAAAACAAACACTCACTACTTTAAAGGATTTTGATCAAAACTAGGTCAACAACAACCCATGTTGAAAATAAAAGGGTTAAAGGGCGGAACAAATATGACTGAAAAAAGTGAGATGTTTTCTTGCAATTTTTGTTCAGCGGATAAGTTTCACCTGCTTCGTGATTCGTTTTCGATTTTACAACAGTATGTTTGAATGTCATTTTCGAACCCATTAAAAAAGCTTTCAGTCTAATCCATTATATGTTTTTTTTTTACGAAACAAAAACCTGTCCCTCCCATTAACTCCCTAGTGGCGGATGTTTAACAAATGTCAATATTTTCTAAAATCCCTGTTTATTTCAAAGAATATTTGATATTTCGCCATTACATTTTTCCACCAAGCCCATTCGACACTCTTTTGTATGGTTCCTTGTTACTTACTTTTCTTCAACCTCTTTCCACCCCCTTGAACTGAAACGTGATGTGTCAGTCGGCGGTCATATTCAAAAGGCTTTTACTGTACAATAGTGTTTCTATGTGAATTTGTTTGAGCTTTGGGTTGAAGTGGACCCCCTGTGCCGAGAGTGGTATTGTTAGGGAAAGGCTAGAACTTGGGCTTGACCAAAGGGTGCGTGTGAAGGGGACAGAGCCATTCCCAGCATCTCCTCTCACTGTAAGGCAACATCTCAAGACTTGAGTTTGCCCACAAACAATCGTGGCAGACTTGAGCAGGGATGACATTTTTATTTGTCACAGACCTAAAGTCCTAAATACTTTCCCACCAGGGGCAGGAAAAAAAACAATTGGAAAAGTGGAACAGCTTCTCTGGCAGTGGTCGTAGACCGGGACCCCCCTCTGTCGTCATATTGTCTGCTAGAAAATTGAAAACAAAAAAAGACAATATGACCAGACCTTGACAGAAGGATCCATGGTGTTGCACTTGTCTCATTAATGAGGCCTGTTATATTGTGTGCTCTGAAGTCTTACTTCTCTGGAACCCTGGACGTCTTGGACGTTTTCGTAATTAGAGTAATAGTCATCTTTAATTAGTGATAGCGTACGGAGAAAAGGAGGCTTTTGTGATTGGGCCCCCTGCTGGAATTTAACCACAGAATAATCAAACAAATGTCCCAACGTTTACAACATAACCTGTCATTTATTTTGTACACAGTAACACATACTTGCACATTTACGCATTCACACTTTGCCTTGTGTATGATTTTAAAGCTGTTTCTGAGGGAGTTTCTCCCAGATGTGTTGCGATACAATGTATCGAAGTCTTAAATCTATTATTATAGTAACATACTAATGCATTAATTTAATTGCACTGCTATATTTAACTTAAAATAATTACACATTTTCCAAAAGTAAACAAAAATAATAGTTTAAAAACTAAGGAAGAAAAAATACAGTGAATGATTTAAAAAAAATTATTAATAATATTTAATAAAATAGATTTTTATTATTAGTATTAGTAGCAGTGGTCAATCTTTGCCTTAGTGTAGAATGAGCAGATGTGGTTGTACAGTAGTGGCTACTACTATCAATCAATGCATGCATTAATGCAATCAACTGAATTACAGGCGGTGCCATATGGGCCAGGGGCCCATAGTGACAAAGCAAATTTTTGCAAAACAAAAACTTAACGTAAATGAAAAAAATCAACAAAACGTACACTTAAAATCAAAACAATCTATTTTGAGAAATACATCATAATCGTAAAATTTTACCAATTTTGCATAGCGCTTTTTTACTTCTAAATCCGTCAATCAAGCCCTGTCTGCACATAAATGTGCAAAAGCGGGATTAATTTTGTATATTAGCGTAAAGGCATCTTACCTTGCCTTTTCCTCAAAGCGACAGTCCCAAGACACCAGGGCCTTCTACTGCAAACACACACACACACACACGTGTACTAAACGTCTTTCAGCTCTCGGCGTGGTGAGAGCATGTGCTGCTAGCCTGTGAAATCCCACCCTATTTCTCTGACTGTAGAGCAGCCACGACTCTGCTTCTTCCAATGGCCCCCCTTCATTGATCTATGTTCAGCCTGCCTGATAGGCTTCCCACCCTGCAGGTCACTTCTTCCTGTTTAACCATTGCTTGGTTTGCAAGAACTGCAATCATAAGGAGATTTTTTTTTTTTTTCAGATAGAGTGAGACAGATGGAGAGAGCACTTCCCTTTTCCCTCTTTCCCCTTGTTCGGTCCGGCGGGACAGGAGGAATGTAGTATGTTCGTGTTAAAGTGCACTGAGTGTATGTGGCCTGGTTCAAGGGGTGACTCTGTTCAGTAGGGTTATGTTTACGTTTATTCCACACGAATAATAATGCAGGCCATTCAAAGTTTCTGTTGGTGAGTTCGGGTTAATGAGATGGATTAAATCTTTTTTGACCATTTATGTTTAATTTGTAAAGTAAATCAGCTTTATTTGGAATTTTTTGAATTAGCATTTTTTATTTTTAGTCTTTTAAATTCGCCAACTTGTTTTACAATTACAAGATTACCCCGGATCTTTGTTAAATCGCTGTGATAATTAGCATTTTAATAGTGCTAATTGGTTTTTATTGTTAGTTTTGTTTCGGTAATTTCCTTCAGCGTTACAAGATAAAAGGATACTTGTGCCACTGAATACCAGAATTTAATAAACTAAACTTTTAAACTATTAATTAAGGAATTGCAAATGGTCAATTTTACTTGTGCGAACAATTCCTATAGCAATACGTTGAATTTAGATGATATCAAAACAAAGTAGAGCTGAGTATGGGAAAAGGTACATTTCCGACTGTACCTTGCTGTCATTATGGCTGACTATTTTAACACATTTTTCGCAAAGTAATGAATTTTAAATGAGCTTTACAGATGCATTAGTGATCCCATTGCATGCTCATGCCTTTCGGGTTTCATAGATTAGAACTTTATAAAAACTCTGCACATTTTAGCGAAAATCGCAATGTTAATGTCAGCACATGTAGACTGAATGACCAGAAGATTATTAGTACTGTAGTAAAATGGCTGAATCAGTGAAGATGGAGGCTCTTATCATATGCGGTGGCCCAGCCGGTGGCCTTCCCACACTACCATTTTCGCACTTGCTTCATGTTTAAACATTTTGTTGGTCGCTATCGCAAGGTATGGTTCAGAAACACCTGCTGTTTTTCTCTCAGGACTTGGGGATGTAAAGTCGAAATCTACACCGAACTGCAGTGCAACACCTACTGTACTTAGACTTTCTATTGCTATGTGTTTTTGCATATGAAATTTTAACAGCGATATTAGATTTAGTGAAAGTGTTATCGGTTTACGAGGGAGGTTTGAGAATGAGATGTGCAGGTGCAGAAGCGCAGAGTGAATAATTTCCAGAAGGTTCACAAATCTGTCATGTGGGTGTTGCCCTGCTCTGCCTCCAACAATTGGCTCGCTGCACCTAAGACGACACGAACATCTCTGAATGGCTTTGAAACCAAAAATATAGGAAAAACAGCCTTCACAAAACATTTGACGTAAAAAAAAATCGCATAAGACAATTTTTTTTATATAAGATTATGAGGTGATTTAAGGAGCATATAAAACACTTTTACGTCTCCACATGGTGATATGAGATGCTTGTTTATCACATATTGAGAATGTAGAAAGAGTCCTGCTCAGAATATGAAGAGGATGGCGTGAGGGGTGTATTGATTTGGTGTCGTTGGAGTCACGCTATAAGTGACCTTGGCCCTATCAGGGTTAAACTTATTACCCTCTGACTTCTTATGACCCCCCCTGACCTTTGGTGTGAAAGCAAATAACGCTGAAAGATGACCATCGGTCAGGCCTCAATGGCCTTCTATTGACCAAACACACACACACAAATACAGCGAGGGGGCCAAAAAGGGCTTATGTCCAGAGAGGCACACTCCACAAATAATGCCATTAACCAATCAATACAAGAGACAGAAGAGGGGGTGGACACACTGATTTTAGAAACGTGCAGCCTGGAAATGCATTCTCCATTTGAGAGACCATGGATAAGCGTGCCATGCTGATATCTGGACATCAAAACTGAACTTTGTTTGGCAGAGGTAGTTAAAAAGGTCTACCATTTAAGTTCTGTTAAAAAATAAGTGCAATTAGTGCGAATTCAAATAATGGTATTCTGCTTATTTTATGCACGTTTCATCAGCTATCACGAGAGTCATGCTTTTTGAATGCGTAACAGGCAGCATGGCCAAATGATGTTAAAATATATCAATGTATTGAAGTAGGAAAAAAAAAGTTGGGAAATTGAATTTCATGAAGTTACGATCAAGTGTGAGGGGACATAATATTTTGCACAACAGAATCTGCTGTTCACTGTGGAGTCTAAACATAAACGGTTGTTTACTACTTTACAGCCCAGAGAGCAATGCAGTGCATAAAATATTCAAGGCTGGATTTAGCCGATGCAACATTACAAATTTAGGATAATTAGTTGAACTAAAAGTAAAGTGGAAAATCTGCTTTTGCAATGAGATATGCAGTCTTATCCAACATTTACAGGTTCTATTTCATTAGTAGGACAAACAGAGTAAGATCACAGACAGCATCGCATTCACCAAAAAGTTCTTTTGAACATACTCCGATAGCAACAAGCCAAAGAGAACGTACATGAGAGAGAGAGAGCCGAAGGAAGAGGGGAAGAAAATCAGAAAGAGAGGGAGAGAGTACCTCGTGGATGCACTGCAGTGGTCAGCCAGGGTGGAGGAGAGAGGCGTGACGCCCAGGAGATGGAGGAATAGTACTCCATGCCTAGAGTGTTAGGAAAAGAGAAGGCAGAAGAGGAGAGGAGAAGAGAGGACCACTAGCTTTAGCCCTGCTACTGTTTTTGCCCTGCTGCCACTGGCTGAGAGCGAAGGGAGCATCTGATTGGAGGGTGGGGGTTCAGGCCCCTCCTCGTCATCCTCCTCCTCTCTGCAGTCTGCGTTCCCGCCTGTCAGGGTGAGTTAGTCGAGGGAAAGAGAGATGCAGCTCCCCACTCTACTCTTCTTTCACCCCCTCCATCATGGAAGGATGGCAGGTGGGACAAGAGCTGCTGGAATGACCACAGCTACAAATCTCACCCCAACGCCCTCCTTTTCTCTCTTCTTTCCCTTACCAGACTCTTTTAACTTGTAGAGAAAGTAATAAATAGCAACTGCACAATATGACATAGCAAGGATACGAGACAGAAATATGGAGGCGAAACTAAAAAAAAATGACTGTGGGAGAAGCAGCAAGAATTTCAGGGAGTTGGTGGATGAGTGTCAGCAGGTTGTCAGGCAATAACAAAGCAAACTGAAGAACACGTTACAGTTCGCAAGAAAAGAAAAAGGGAAAAACAAAGGGATAGGAAGGAGAGAGTGGGGGCCAGACTCTTCTCAACTCATTCCCTGTATTTTTTTTTATTCTTGTTCCATTCTTCTCTTTCTCCATACTAATCATGGCGTCTTCGGTTGCTGCATTTGTCATCTGTATACGCCACTGGACACGCAATGTATTGATTTTTTTCTGTCCACCTTCTATTTGGCTCCTTGCTCTGTTTCCTACAATGTGAGGGCTAAACCATAAAAAGTAGCCTGTAACTGAGGGGAAAGTAGGCAAGAGTGTAGCCAAATGTAAAAGTTTAAAAATCTTAAAACCCATACATTGATTACTATTCCTCTTCAATGTCAAAGGTGGTTTTGGGCCCAAAGAGTGGCATCTGAAAACAAGTGGCAGGAGTATCTCAAATCTCTGCTACAGTCTCAAGAGGCAGTACAATGCAACTTAAGTAAAGATTCACCCACTTGGCATAACATGCAGAAGACAGTAACTAGCCAAACTGAGGGTGAAACATGATTGAGAGTTAGCTGTCATCAGATTAAATTGGTGGCGTGTGCCATCCGCTCCAAGGGTCATCACGGTCTTTCATGACCAGAAAGAACTTCTTTGACCGCAACTAATGCTGTGAAGATGCAAGGCATTTTCTGAGGTGACCTCAGCCCGTGTCACCGTAACCCTTTTCCAATTCGCTTTCAGTGTCCTCAGTGTCCAGCGACCTTTAACCCACACGTGTCCCCACCCCCAGGCCCCAGGGGCCTTGCCCTGCAGAAGGGTTACGTGTGCCAAAGGTCCCAAGAGACTTGAACCCTGTTGTCATGGAGATAACCTAAGGGAAACAGAAGTCCCTTAGCAGTTACATAACACTCATGACCAAGCAGAATTTGGCTGTTTGTTTTTTTTTATCAAGTGTTTAGCTACAAAAAATTCTGGTGAAAATATAACACTGGTAACAGCCGCAATTAAAGTCGTAGCTAGAACAATTCTTACCTTTCAGACCTTGCACGAGGTTTTTCGATCCAAAACTCTTTGGAAAAGCTTTGCTTGGTGCACTTGCTAGATCAGGTATTTAACTGCCAAGAAGAGCTGCAAGGAACAAGGAACAAGCGAATCAAAAAAATCTCTGGGATATAGAAGTCTGTACATTGTGAATTTATGCACTTAACAATTATCAAACAATTTAATATTAATTTATTGATATTGACTGGTACACCTTTAAACTGCAAGGTCTGCAATGTTTTTGAAATTCTCTGTTATTTGGGTTCAAACATGGTCAAGTGTTCCAGGAAAGTACTATGAACTCCTGTGGCTCTTATGCACCACCACTAAGCTTAAAACGATTTTTCGGGTGCTGACAACCCTGTTAGGGCACCTGATCGCAGCGCCATGCATGAAGCCTGAACCCCGTTTACAATAGGGCCAAGGCGGGAGGAAGCAATAGGGAGGGCTGTTGTCGCAGCCCCCTAACACCGCACGCACAGGGGCACAAAAGCTGCAGAGGGTGGGGGTGGAATGAAGGTTCAGAGGGAGGGTGAACTACGCCATCTGCCATAAAGCTGGTGCATGTGGGTAGGGGTCGAAAGGGAGGGGCCACGCTGGTAGGGGTGTGTTAGCCCTAGATATGTTCGTGCAAGAGATGGACCGGGTCTTCCCTCAAATTAGACACGACCCCCTGAAGTGTAAGCCGCAGGAGACGGCCAATTCCTGCCTGCTTGCCTCTGTTTGCTTAGCAGCTTGATAATTAGAGAAATTAGGGACTGTCTGGAGATTAAACAGTAGAAGAAGCACACTCCTATTATTTTTCGCTTCCCTTGCTCTGTTCTTCTCCTCTCCTCCTTTCTCTATCGCAACAGACAAAACGTGCATCAGGAAACAAATATGATGTCAAGCATTCAAGTCATTCATTCACATCATTGGCTTGGACATGTTTCCTGTGCACATTGTAAAATATAATGAGTTTTTGGATTTATAAAAACACACTCCCTCCCTCGCACATCACAAACGCACCACGCACAAAGGGCAGTGGTTCACGCTCTGTGGAAATCAGGGTGACACTTTTTCTTTAGAAGGATAATTCTGCTTTGCACCCTGATAAAATGTTTGGGTTATAGAATTAAAGCATTCATGCCTATAAGGTTTTGTAGAAATTATTGAAATTTGTATTGTGCAAAGGATGAAGAAAATATGCATACTGTGTTTAAAGCATATACGCACCACAGTAGGGTTGCAAGTTCCTTGCGCTTCACATACTCAAGTAATCACAAGCATTCTCAAACTTGGTAAATACAAATTTGCGTGGAACATAATGGCAGATTACAATTTGAGAGTAGCAGTGAGTTACTGCACATGGCACGGAACCATGACCACAGGTTCACTGCATCATGAAGAGCGGTCCAATTCCACTTCGTGAAATGCTTTGTCATAGCGCCATCTAGTGAAAAAATAATGTATCACAGTATACAGAAGCACAATAATGTTTAGAAACCTAATACTTGAGTGAAAACTGACCTTAAAAATACAGCTTACACTTGTGAAGACCTAAGGAAAGAACATTTTTGATTCAAAATAGGATTCTGACAATATTATGCACATATGGACAACTAATATTTATATATTTAAACCCCAAAACTTGGCAAAAAAGGTAGTGCTGTCGCCTCTGGTTCGAGCCTCGGCTGGGTCGGTTGGGGTTTCTGTGTGGAGTTTGCATGTTCTCCCTGCATTCACATGGGTTTCCTCCGGGTGCTCCGGTTTCCCCCACAGTCCAAAGACATGTGGTACAGGTGAATTGAGTAGGCTAAATTGTCTGTAGTGTATTAGTGTGAGTGAGTGTGTTTGGATGTTTCCCAGAGATGGGTTGCGGCTGGAAGGGCATTCGCTGCGTAAAACATGTGCTGGATAAGTTGGCGTTTCATTCTGCTGTGGCGACCTCGGATTAATAAAGGGACTAAGCTGAAAAGAAAATAAATGAACCCCAAAACTTACCCCAAGAGGGGCAACATGGTGGCTCAGTGGTTATCAAGAAGGTCACAGGTTCAAGTCCTGGCTGGGCATTTCTGTGTGAAGTTTGCATGTTCTCCCTGTGTTCGTATGGGTTTCCCCTACAGTCCAAAGACATGTGGTATAAGTGAATTGAATAAGCTAAACTGGCCATAGTGTAAATGTGTAAATGAGAGTGAATGGGTGTTTCCCAGTACTGGGTTGCAGCTGGAAGGGCATCCGCTGTGTAAAACAAATGCAGGATAGGTTGATGAAGAAAGGGTCAAAGACGAAGGAAAATGAAATAATGAACTTACCTGAAGATGCTTGCTGGATATTTGTCTGATCTAACCCATTTCAAAACATTAAAGTTAAATGTGTACAAAATAAACTTATTTGCATTTCATTATATTGTTTTATTGCCACCTACAACATTAGGTAGAAGAAAATACTGTTTTCCTGTATAGAAAAAAATAATCTTTTCAAGATTAGTCATGTACATTTAGTCTCATTCTCTTTTGTAATTACATTATAGACATGCTTTTTGACACGCAATGCAAAAAAATGTGAAAAATAAGTAAATATGTTTGCAAATGATACTAATAAAACAATATGTGCATTGTTTATTAACTAAACCTGCATTGTATATCAAAAATATAAAACTGCTTAAAGCCTATGGATGTTGTTTGTGCATATTGGGGACATCGATAGACTATTGTGGTGGTAGTCGAAAGCACATCCCTCCACCTTGCTCAGACCAGACCATCCGTTACACCATACACCGCCCTGTCTGAAACACAGACTAAATATGTCCTGCTGTCATGCCCCCTGGTGATTGTCAAACTATAACTGCAGTTTGTAGATTTTAGTCGAACAACAAAGGACAGACCCAACCTGATCCTAGATCAGCAATGTCTGAGATGTGAACATTGACTAACAGGGTGGGACCTCACTTTAGGGAGTGGTTAAGCATCTGTCATTACGTCTTTTGTCCAGTAGAGGACATAACGAACACACAGACACACATACAGAAATTGTTAGCGCATACAAAAACAACAGTATTGAAATGAAACAAAAGTCCTACATACCGAACAACCTTTTGACACCTTTTACTCTGAAAGCTGCGCTGAAATCTATGATGTCCATTCAACAAAGGCGGTTTTACAGCCAAATAGCTGTAAATCTGAGCCAAACACCATTAATCTAGACCATACAGAACCTGCCATAACATTGTCCCCAACCCATCAATCATGGGTGCTCTGCAAGGTCAAGAAAGACATCGAGAGGAAGAAAGATGGGAAAGGACAAAAGAAAAAGGAAGGAAATAGAAAAAGAAGATTGAAGGGAATCAAGTGCTAAAATAGCAGTATAGTGTTTGTGTGGTTGTAGGTTGTATGGTTACTTTTTGTTTTTACAATGGGAGCTTGTCTACCTAGAAGCTATCGCCGTGTTCTGAGGGTGAGCATTGATGTTCCAAGAGCATTGTTAAATATTGCTGAAAGGTTTTAGGTATTATCATAGCCAGTGCTGGTCTATAAGGTATTATGATCACTGAGAAAGTGTTCACATATGGCAGGTTTGGTTCAGTTAAAACAAACTCTGGGGATATCTGGTGATAATAAGAAGGACAGAATAATCAAGCATACCTGTCTTTTCTAATCAGTCATGATACTGCCATTGCGGTTCAATACAGGCATTGGTTACATACTACATTGCAGAAGATCTTTATTTGTGTGTGACAGAGGAATCCTTGGCATTGTTTTGAATACTTAACACATTTTTTAAGCTTTTCACAAGTTCTCAGTTGCTAAAAATAAAAATAGATGTGCTTGCATATAACGTGCATGTCTATCCCAGTACACAGCATTGTTTTTGATGATTGGTAAGTTCCATCGCAAAATATAAGTCATGTGTCCTTTTTTTGGGGGGGTGGAGTTCTTTTAAAGTTGTTGTTAAATAATTTTGGGTCAGTATTAAAAAATTTTTTTTTGTGATCTGGGCCAAAACAGCCTATACAGGGTGTCCGTGGGGTCTTGAAAAGTATTAAAAGTTGATAAATTAATTATCAATCCCCTAAAAGGTATTAAAAAGTCTTAATTGTGTTTTTACGAGGTCTTATTTTTTGTTCAAGCTTTGTCCAAAGTGTTTTACTCCAAAAAAAGCATGAATATATGTATTTTTCTCCTAATATTAACAACAGCATGCTCAATCCATGAGATAAGTTTGGGCTTGGGCGTGTCCGGCCAAGCTCCTCTGTCCGGGTAATATCAAGTTGCGACGCTCTCCACATGTAGCGAAACATCTGGCTAAATAGGAAAATGTAAGTTTGCGTACTCCTGATTGGAGAAAGACGAGTTTAAACAGTGGCTGAAGCCTGTCATTGAAAACAACCACGTAGTTTATTCTTTCAAGCTTTGTTTTTTCCAAGCTTATCGGAATTCTGTTGTATGGTTGTGCTCTTTTGATTTATTTAACTACAACTGTTTGTTAACAACTGTTTACGAAGTTAAAGGTTTGATACGGATTAGAACTTGAAGTGGGGAGGAGGTCTTAAAATATTCTGAGAAGGTCTTTAAAAAGACTTAAAAAGGTATTGAAATTACCTTTAGGATTCCTGCATATACCCTGCTAGAGAACTCAGTGTGAACACACCTGTAGTATTACTCTGGCTCTGTTTAGAAAAACATTTTTGTCGTCTGAAATGAAATGCTATTCATCACATTCAGCTAAATGTACAGTATAATTCATGTTAGTTTAAATGAAAAATGTTCAAAGTACACTCTAACAAAATGGCGCTAAACCATACTAAATGTGAATCAATGGCTTGTAATCATAGGGCAACCCCTTTAAGTCACACATAACACCTGGTGCTACAGCACTTTTGTCAAATTGAGCTATGTAGAACCATAAGAAGTGGGGAATTGCTATGATGGTAAAAGCTGTTTGAATTAATTTCATGCTTTCCTCAGTGCAAATAGTCTCATGTGGGGGCTCTAGAGTTTATAGTATTAGGAGACCTTGTGGCCAAAAAGGTTTGAAACCACATGATCCTCAAAAAATACACTGTATTTTAATGTCATTTTTAAATCTTTTCTCAGACTAAACTAAGAGACTTAAATATGTGTGCATGTTTGTTTTAAAACTGTGTTTTAGTTTGAAAACACTCCGCATCCGTACTAGCATTTTTACTGTTTTAGCCCAAAATGCATGATATGTGACCATTCACGCTTACTAGCAGTGGTGGACTGGGACAGTATTTTCACCTGGGAATGATGTAACGTAAAGCCATCTATCGCTGTGGTGATCATTAAGTAAAGAGCATAGGGCGATCGGTAAGTGAAGAACGGAGAGGGGGGCAGGGTGCTGGTTCACAATTGACCGTCAGACCACTGGGAAATGATGCTCCCTATGTCAGGTCCGCCCCTAATTACTGGGTATGGGCATATTTTGTCGTCATCCATACTTGGTCAGATGAGTCAGGAAATAATATGCAATAGTTCAGAAGACCAGTCAGAGAGTGATTATGAACATCCACACCTCCATTTTCTAAAGTTTGTGTTTCAGTCTATCTATATTGAAACAGAACACCAACATTTCAAAATTAAATGTAGGTCTTTAGAGTTTTTTAGAATGCTCTGTTTTTCCAAGTCGAGGATGCTGGAGTAGTATGGATACAAGACATAACAAAATGTACAGTATGTATTTTAAAAAGCAAATGCACTGTTGTAAATGGCACCTTAGATAATCTTTAATAGAACCTCACAGGGGCTTAATGGGTTCTTTTCTATGGCAGTGGTGCTACAAAGCACTGCGACCACTGTAAAAGACTGTTAAAAAGGAGTAGTTTTGTGTGTACGTTTGGGTGTTTGTTCAATTCCTTAGCCGCTTCAAAAAAATCACATTATTTGATTACACTTCACTCACTCACTTTCCTTCGGCTTAGTTCCTGATCTGGGGTTGCCACGGTGGAATGAACCACCAATTACTCTTGAAAAAAATATTTTTTTTTTCAACATAGGCTCATTCTGGAAATGTAGCCCTTTATACATTTCTGCAGATCGTGAATTATGTAGCCAGAAGTACGTATGGCTCCATTTCATTTTTTAAACGAACGCTACGGGGCGGTATGACGCAGTTCCTTTTCGTGATTACCAGCTGACCGCTTAACTCAGTATGGACCAGTTGTAACCAGTTTGCCCAGTTAGCTCACCATGTATGTCGGTGGACTTGTGACACAGAGAGGAGATGACCACGATGACGGGGTTCGAGTCTAGTGAAGAACGGTTCCAGAAAGCAGGTAAGACAAAAACAGAAGCCAAAAAATAAAACAAACAAGTACATAATAGGGTTAGAATGTGGTAAAACGTGGTAAAAATCACACGAGGGCTTTACTTTTTCTTAATTGCTTTTTAAATTTGTCTGTTGGGTTTAGGGAAGGGGGAGGGTGAATCAGTCGATCAATCGGTCAGTCAGTCATTCAGTCAGTCAAACAGTCAGTCGACAGTGCCCTCTGGTGGATTTACGAAAGAACAGCAGGCACAAATGGCACTCGCAAGAGAAATTTGAGATCACAAAAAGTGTACACAGCGGCCTCTAGTGGATTCGCGAAAACCAAAACTGCAAAAAAGCATACGTCCTGTGACATATTTGGCGCTCTCCAGAAATGTATATAGAGGTACGTTTTCAGAATGAGCCTGTGAGTTTATATGTGGTGGATGCCCTTCCAGTCACAACCCCGCAATGCGAGTACTCATGAGTGCTGGGAAACACCCATACACTCTAGCATTTACACACACACACTCATACACTACGGCCAATTTAGTTTATCCAGTTCACATATACCACATGCCTTTGGACTGTGGAAACTCAATAATCTTTCCCATGACTTCAGAGAATAAAACTAATAAATATTCTAAATATTTTTATTGCAGATTTCTCTCAAAATGCTTGTCTTTATAGCAATGGTTTGTACCGTTCAACTACATTCTCAGACTATGCTATCATGCAGACCACCAGATGGCCATCATCTCACTCATAGTGCTGAAAGGACATTCCTCTTACAGTTAAGATAAAAGATCGTCCAGAGGTGTTTACATCATACTTGAGTTATCTCCCGTCTTTCCATTACAAACTAGTCACTGACAATAGCCCTTAGCCATGTAGGTCAGGAAAATAAAATATATACTTGTCAAATGTCTGATGCTTATGCTAATTTATTCCGTTTCTGTTCTCAGTTTGACCTGTGAAACCAGTGGTGAGGCTACAGGGTCAGATTGGCATTGGGTCATTCAGATTTTGGCCCTCTCAGCTGAAAATACTGCAGGGTAAGCATGCAAATATAAGTAGAAAGAAATAACATCCTGGTGGTTGGATGCTGATCTTCCAATTGTGCAAATTCTATGAGGAATGTTGATAGAACCAATCTCTGCAATCGGTACAGTCCACTTTGAAACAGTCCCCATTTGGTCTTTACTCATTGTCCCTGCCTATACCCACACATACCTGAGATCAAATTTCTGTTAGTTCCTGATGTTTTCAGATTATTTTGGAAAACACCTAATCATCATTGCAACATGATCAGATTCTGATATTGTTTTTAGCTGAAGCAAAGCAGAATGCAATGCTATTCTGTGTGACTCCTCCCAACAATTGCTCATTGCATTGTGCTGTGTTTGGGTTTTTTTTAAACTAAATTTATAGTTAAAGTCAGAATTATTAGCCCCCCCTTTGAAAGTTTTTTCTTTTTTAAATATTTCCCAAATGATGTTTAACAGAGCAAGGAAATTTTCACAGTATGTCTGATAATATTTTTTTCTTCTGGAGAAAGTCTTATTTGTTTTATTTCAGCTAGAATAAAAGCAGTTTTTAATTTTTTAAACACCATTTTAAAGACAAAATTATTAGCCCCTTTAAGCTATATATTTTTTGATAGTCTACAGAACAAACCATCGTTATACAATAACTTGCCTAATTACCCTTTCCTGCCTAGTTAACCTAATTAACCTAGTTAAGCCTTTAAAAGTCACTTTAAGCTGTATAGAAGTGTCTTGAAAAATATCAAGTCAAATATTATTTATTGCATCATGCCAAAGATAAAATAAATCAGTAATTAGAAATGAGTTATTAAAACTATTATGTTTAGAAATGTGTTGAAAAAACATCTTTGTTAGATAGAAATTAAGGAAAAAATATACAGGGGGGCTAATAATTCAGGTGGGCTAATAATTCTGACTTCAACTGTATATCTATGGTTTGCTAATGTTTGGTGAAGTTACAAACCAAAACATGGATCAAAAGCTACATGTGATTACAGTAAACATGTGGTATATTTTGGTCTCTCGATGAACAATTATGATTGTTTTTCTTTAAGGCAAAACCTGATAATGCCATTTTATCTGCTGAAATTTGCATCGCTGTTTTTATCTCGGGTATAGTAAAATGGCGTACTTTAGTTTCAACGGCAAGCGCTGTGGTCCACCAGTGTCCACTCACTTTCACATTTCTTGCCTTGTTCCGAAAAACTGTTGACCTTACCTACAGAGACGTTATATATTTGATGTGTGAATAACTTAATATCTATCATGTGAATACATTATTTCTGTCATGACAACTCTGAGAGATTTAGTATGATATTGAATGTGTATATGGGAATGTCAATGTATTTGGTCTTTGCGGCATAGATGCAGAGCAGGTACCAAGACTTGCTACTGCCAGTGTATTTACAAACATGCCATGTGAGATGAGAATAGACTACCTGAGAAAAGTCTTGTCATCGATCCCAATTGTAAAAGCAACAGATAATGACTTGACTTTTAGTTGATCCTTTGGAATCATCTGTTGAACTGCATCCCAGTCATCACAAATACCACAAAAGACCCAAGATTCACACAGAAATCAGTCAAGTTTGGTGAATGAAAAATCATAGTTTGGGGTTACATTCAGTATGGGGGCGTGCGAGAGATCTGTAGAGTGAATGGCAACATCAACAGCCTGAGGTATCATGACATATGCTGCCCATTACATTACAAACCACAGGAAAGGGCAAATTCTTCAGCAGGATAGCGCTCATTCTCATACTTTAGCCTCCACATCAAAGTTCCTGAAAGCAAAGAAGGTTAAGGTGCTCCAGGATTGGCCAGCCCAGTCACCAGAAATGAACATTATTGAGCATGTCTGGTGTAAGATGGAGGAGGCATTTAAGATGAAACCAAAGAATCTTGATGAACTCTGGGAGTCCTGCAAGAACGCTTTCTTTGTCATTCCAGATGACTTTATTAAGGTATTTGAGTCATTGCAGAGATGTATTAATGCAGTCCTCCAAGCTCATGGGAGTCATACACAATATTAATTATTTTTCCACTGCTCCATGACTTTATATTCTATACTGTAGATCATTTTCTAAGTGACAAGAACAATTGTCTTTGTCAAAGCAAGGTCAGACTTTACTGTCCTAATTACATAATTAAAAATCAAGGCATGATCATATTTTATTTTGGTAAATTAAGCGTAATCTAGAGGCCTTTGCCTTTCATATAAGCCACTTGTGATGCCAAATGATTAACTAGAAGTAAAGTTATGATTTGGTCCAAACACTTATAGGTGACAAGACTTTTGTAAGGTAGTGTATACTACACAGACAGAACATACACCTAACCCTCATAGCAGATCCATAAACTGGTGGAGGAGGGTATCTGAAAACACGTGCTGAAGATTGCAAATGAAAAAGACACTGGGGTATTTAAATGTCGTGAAGCAAGCTTATATTGACTGTTGAGGCAACAGCAACCAATTACATGTGCCATGTAGTTGGTAGCAGATTGGATTGGATTTAACAGCCTGTACAGTTTCATGACAGAACTTTGTATTTGTCCAAAGAAATTAGGTATTGACATGGCACATTCGCATGACCTTGTTATAATTAACGATAGTTGTACTATAGTAAAAGCATAGTAAGCATTTATTTGACACATTACTACAGTAACTATGTTTTTTTATAGTAAAGCCATGGTTAATTAAGAGGAGAGACTATTACCATGTTCAATAACACTCAGAACTTTTATATCCAATTTTGATTTTGTTTGGTCAAATAGTCTTATCAGTAGTGTTCATTCTCTTAATGGTCCGGTGCTTTGAAATATGCATTTTTACTCGATGTTTGACGTAATCTCAATCGAAACACAAAGAGAGGGTGGGACATGGTGTAGCCCCTCCCCTTTTTAAAAACAGCCAATAGTGTTTTGTTTTATCACTGCTCTGCTTGTGAGAGTGGTTGAGATCAAGTGCATCAAATGAAAAGCAAATGAAAAGCTTCTTGAAGGTGGCGGGGCATGTTACATATTAGAGAGCATTTGATTGGTTATGATATGATGAGAAACTGTAGTGTGAGGTGACATGAATAAAATCGTTGATCAACTTGGGCGGAAGTTTTCATGTTTATATCAGTTATAACTTCTAAATGGAAATTTGTCCCTGTTTTGGAGCACACTAGCTTGTAAATATCCTAAAAACTAACAATACTAACTAAAACTAACTTTTTTTATTTTAATTTTATGGGACCTTTAAAATGAAAATTATGTTATTAATTACTCACCCTCATGTCGATCCAAACCCGAGTCCTTTAATCATCTTCTGAGCACAAATTAAGTGTTTTAGGTGAAATCTGAGAGCAAACATGTTTAAAGTCCAGAAAGGTACCAAACAAACTCGAACCAGATGAAAATTTCTGCAGATATTGTGTGATTCAAACGTTTAGAAATGAAACTAAAGAGACAGTTGTTTAATTGTATTGTTGATTCCTAATATGAAATTTAATCATGAGCTTGGCAAGCAACTTTGAAGAATTAAATGTTTTCCCATTCAAACAGAATGCCCGAGCATACTGCCCGAGAGGCATTTCAAAGATGGTCGCCTAGTGAAATGACTTGTCTTAAAGACACTTTGACCATATGTTTTTAGTGGATCAATTTGAATATTATCAAACTACTACAATATTCTGTATACATAAAACATGAGTTCTTTATTTAACGATTTCTGCTCCTCAGTATCAGTAATAGGAATGCGTTCACGAGTGCTTCTGATGTATACCTCGGATATGCGTGTCCTTTATTTCATCTGAGGTATACATCAATGCACAGTACTCGTGAAGGTGCACAATATACTGACACTGAGAATAATGAGTTTTCATTGTTAGTTTTTAGAGCATTTTCTGTACTTTAAACGATTGGGGACAGTTGCTGTCAATGGAGGATGAGAGCTTTCAGATTTCACCTAAAACATCTTAATGGGTTCTCGGGTTTGCAACAATAACATATGTAATTAATAACATAAATGTACTTTTTAAGTGACCCTTTAACAGGGATTATTCTATTATATGCATTGCCTCGGATTTAGACTATTTTATAAGTGTTTGTTAGTAATCGTGTATGTATTATGGTCTAAACAATGAAACACAACAGCGTATTGTACTGACAGGCAGCCACTATTAATTTACCTCACACATTCTATATTTCTATCAGGTTAGACAAATTTACATTTCAGAAAAGCCTAAATAATGTAGGGTACGTTAAATCAGAGCCATATGAAGTCCGCAAACCGTGTGTTGTTAGCTGAACACTGAACAACAGCTCCATCTCTCCTCATAGGTAATGGTGATGAAGTGGGCGGGAAGCGCGCGGGTAGCGCGAGGCGGGGTTTGTCTCATGCACGCGCCGGGGAGATTCGGAATCTCGCGAAGCGTCATCTTGGGTTGGGTTGCGTTTGTTGATCCCAGCGAAAAACCTCGCTCGCGCGGATATAATGTGGACCTGCAATCAGGTTAGCGGACAGTAGAGGATTCAATTGGTTCGCGGAAGGCCGTTATTTTTATGTCGCGTAAAAGCGAATAGCGGTATCGAGTCGCTGCCTTCACAAATGATTCGGTGCGATCTGTGGTCTGCGGTTCTCCATGTCTGAGAGATTCGTATGAGAAACTTTGCTGTATTTACCGAGTTCATCTTGGGTTCATTCTGCAACAGGTTTCTATTATAAATCAACGCTACAAAGTTGTCGGACAACATCAGAGGAGGCTGTAATCCAAAATAATGATACGTAAAAGAAGAGGATAATACGTGCCTGATCTACCTGCATATGAAACAATAATACGAAACAGATATTGGGAGACATTATAAGGAATAAACAATATCTGGAGGTCCTTTTCAAAATGATGCCGGTAAGTTGAATGCAAATTAGGATATAATATACAGTATATTATCATGTTTGTACATCAATATTGCTTGTTTGCCATCGATGAACACATCACATGCATTGGATTAATGTCAATTCTTGTGTTCAGTCGAGTTGTACTGGCGTTATCAGGTGGATTATGACAGATAAATGCTAGCATTTCTAGGCAACCGAGTTATAATGGTTATTTCTGTGAAATAAATAGGAGGCAGGTGTTGAATTACTTGTTTGTCCTGTTTAGATTTCCTATCCTTTTTTATAAACAAACACAGAATGATCCAGAACATTGCGTATCTATTAATTAATTCCAGTACATGATTCCTCAGAGATCCCTTAACCTGAACACAGGTGTTGAATTAAACATTGATTAGTAGATGTGGGGAAGGCTGAAATGCTAGAACGAATCTTTGGCTATTTCATCTAGAATTTAAGTCATCTTGTGGTTCTTTAGATTAAATAATTTGTCAGGAAATGTACAAATGTAAAATACTTCAATACAAACAAATTAAGTAACAAAATATTCAAGATTTTTATTTAATTAAGATTGCGTGATAGTCCTTACAACATTTTGATTGTAAAGATTTTTGAGAATGTATTTTTAAAATTGAAATCAAAGATAGTTTTTTTTTTTTTTTTACACCTGATATATCTTTTCTGTCACCACTCATACGGGTGAGTCACTAATGATTTGTGTTGGTGAGTCACACATTCATACACCCACCGTCCACAGAAAAAAAAACATATGACTGTGTGACCTCCGTCCATATTGATGACAAGGGCTATTTGTCATTTTGACCGTTCCACTCTACTTCATCTCTAATAAAGATCCAGTTATGGGTAAAACCCATTTTCAAGAAAGTCCTTAATCTCTGCTGGCTTTGTCACCGAATGTCCGCCTTCAATCTGGATGAACCATCAGCAGTTTATATGGATTTATAGCCTTTCTGCATTAATGTAAATTTTAATCCCTATGTATAAACTCAAAGGGGACATTTTGAGTTATTATTTTGCAGATTTTCAAATGCAAATGGCTTATATGAGGCACTTTGCTTTCTCATTTGCTTCAATGGAAATGCTTTATTCTGGAAACAAATAATGTTTAATTGTATTTATAGTATACATTTACTCTGTAGAATTATACATGAGTATATTTAGAAACATTTCTCCATCATTTCACATTGAGTCATGTTGGTCAGTTTTAGATCCAGTTGATCTTTACTTAGGTAAAGCATCTATTTGAGGTCATACGCAGTGTTTAGGAGAACCACAGTGTGTATGGGCTTGTGCTAAAGCATATTCTTTTAGCAACGTGAATTGTCTGAATGGTGACTGTGTTCTTTGTTCACCTCATAAATCTTCCCGTACCTCAGACGCTGACGCTTCATTGTTTTTTCCTTTTTTTTTTTGCTGTGAATTACTAGCTCCCTTAAGTCTCAAAGGAAAAACAATTGTGATCTGAAAAAACGCAGTTGTATATTCTTCCCTGTGTGACATTTTACAGAAGTAACCTGCATTGTCCTCAACTACATTCAGAATATCAAGGCATTGTTTGTAGTTCCTCCAGAGGAAGTTGATTCAGGCTCCATAGCTTCCCTCTGCTGAAGGGTATTGTGCAGTCCTCGTGTGGTCATATATTTTGTGTCAATTAGAAAATTCTCATAGCGTAAGGACCCAGAGCAGCTATTTTCAAGACTCTAAATTGATTTGACAGGTGAATAGATGACTTGGGCCGGGAGCACTTGTGGAATAAGATTAGCTTGTAGTAATTTAATTCTGTATCCAACATCAGTTCAAAGGCTGTGCATTAGGAGTTATAAATATCGCTGATTTTTTTGGGCCCTTTCAGCCACCTGAGGCCACAGCGGGAAACAATGACCAGAGTTGCGGCGACCTGTTGCCATAGCAACCGTTGCCAAGATCACATTCCACACAACAACATTGCTGCTATGCAGTGTCACACTCTGTGTAGCAGCAATGTGTGGGTTTGGAAAACCCGGCTTCCAAGGACCAACCGGTAATCAGGCACATGAAATGTTTTACCTTTGACCTTAAAGATATTTCTATCTGTAATAAACAGGGTCTGTTCTGCTGAACAGAGGACAGATAAAGCAAACTCGCCTGCTTTTTTTTTTTAAGCTGGCAGAGTTTAAATTAAGTCATCCAAGACCTTGAGTGACTTGCCTGTATTTTGAAGCTTCAGCAGTTTTTGCTACCTTATTCTTGTTGTTGCCAAAGGGTTTTGGAGGGTCAGTTTGTGGCCAGGAGTTGTTGTGTATGAACTCAAGACTAATCCTGACTTTAGTCGTGCTTTGTGTCAATCCACTGCAGGGGCCATATGGCTGATTCTGTGCCCGTATTTGCACACACACACTGCAGGCTACAGCCTGCTGAATCTGCGGGTTCTGTCCTGTGACTTACGGAAGCTTCCTAACGAGAGCCTATATTAATCTCACATTATAGAGTAAACTGAATTTTCAGTGGTGTCTGATCAGAGCATGTATTGACAGATGCTCTTGTAGTGATCAGACTGAATAATTGATGCTCTCGGCATGCACTGGATTACCTCTGTGTTGCTGTACTGGATTTTCTTCGACTGTGGTTCACTGCTTTGCATTCATCCTGTCAAATGTGATTTCTGCACACCTTTGCACAAGATTCTAATGGTCAAGGCAATGAACCTTTACAGTTAATAAAAACCATGCAGTGCTGGCACTGAGTGTACATTGTATATTGCAGAATAGACAATGTCATTGGGCGAACAATGCATCTACTGTTTTCAGCATTCGACACAAAATAATTAAGAATGGTGCCTGTTATTGAAATATGATGCCAATTCCTACAGTTTATGAGGTTTGAGGCTTGGATAGTATTAAGGTACTTTAAGGTTAGCCTGATGCATACAGGCGTTAACCCAAATCTCATTACGTCAAAGCTTTGAACTCTATTATAAATGAGCTGTTGACAGTGACGTGGTTTAGTCGTCAAACCTTTTGTTAATGTTTATTCTTTTGGTGTGTGAAATTTAGAGTTGCCCAAGGCTTGACTTTCAGTAGCAAGATGATGTCATTTCCCCTGTCCACTCAAAATGGCCCGCTGAACTGGCCTACATACTGGGTGGAAAAATGTATAGGGAGCGTATAAAAAGCAAAGCATAAATAAAATCAGGTCAGTATTATATGTATTAGTATCAGGTCAGAAATGATGTCATCACATTAACTCAAGATAAGAAACTTAAGGGGAAAAGCCTGCTAAGAAGACCACAATGGGTGGGTGCTAGTGTCTGAAGTAGCTTAAACCAACAACCAGTGTTTATCAGATCAAGCTGTTTGACTAGCTAGACCAACACTTACCAGCATAAAATTTCCCCCAGAAGTGTTTTTATGTCTATACAATAAAAGTCAAAGGGGTCCAGAGTTTTGACGTTCAGTGACCCATTTTTATTCAAATAAGTTTACTGAAAGGAACCTCTATGGAAAGTCTCCAGGACATTTAAGTATAAGTAAATATTATCAAGTCAATATTCAACGAGAGTCAGCTGATGGTAAACGCCTGAATGTTTGACTATTCAAATCCATCACATCACCTGTGGTTACCTGTGGCAACATAAACCGTGTCCTGTAGCAAAATCGTGCTATATTGCTTTAATCCTAAAGCTCTGCTCCCTGTAAATTTAAAGTTTCTCAGAAATATTACTCTGGGGATGGAATGTGGGATCACCCCCACGGGCTGACGTCTGGCACAAGGGCTTTTCTGTAACCGCCGAGACCTTTCTAGGATTTACTGAAAGCAATCACTGATTCAAAAGCACTTTTCATCATGCGGTCAGACTTTAGGACATGTGCTCTACTTAAAATTGTTGCAAAAAGACCCCCCAAAAAGCACTGAAATATCTCTAGATAATTGTTATGATAGACATGTTTAATTGACTTTAAAGTAATAGTTTAACAAGATTTAAGCAGTTTTGAAAGTCGCTACATCACCATAGGAAAACATTTACTGCTGCATATGTATTCGATAAAGAATTAAGCTGAAATTAACATCTCCGACAAGGAAAATAATATGTAAAAGGTTCTGCGGTTTGCTCCATCCATAATTCAATATAGATGCTTTAGGAGCTCATCTTATGAACCATAACCTAGAGACAAATGATTTTGACATATGCAATTTACTACATGAGGACATTAGAGGAGGATATACATTAAAGGGAGACTAATGAAATTTCATTCCCAGCAAGGGTCGTTCATCTAATAAAGGCTTTCATTGGTCGGCCCAAGGGATCCTGACTCAGTGGTCTAAGAGAAATATAATCATAGCGCTGCGGCCTGCACTTTCTAAAATAAAGCATCCAAGAGGAAGTTTTTGCACCAATATGTTTCTTAGTTTACAACACTGTTTCAGCCAATAAAGAGAAACTTTTGCTTGTTTGTTTATATGACAACAGTATGTTGTCTGAAACAGTGACTGAAACCTCATACATCTGAAAATAGGTTTTAAAATGGACCCAGCAGGCACATGATGGAGAATGATGTTGAACCCCAACGTCGTGACACGTTGCAGTTTGTTTGGAAATAAAGATCGGGTTGATGTCAGAACCCAACATCAGGCCAACGTCAAATGTCCAACATCTGGCAGATGTTGCATTTTGGTTACTTTCCAACACAACCTAAAACCAAGAAAATATCAACATCTTATGTTTCAGCTTGACGTTATGTGGACATTACAAGTGTTGTCACGATACTGAATTTTGATACCAATCGGTACTGAAAGTTTATAAACGTCCATTTCCTGCTAACATTTAAGCGCTGTTGAGCGTGTTCTTAAACACCGCTGATTTGCCACTGCGTTCAGGTGTTCAACAGATATGACTGTGATTGGCCGTGAAGCTCATCAGTTCACCATTATTGAGCATTTTAAAATGAGACGATCTAGCCTACAGAGGACAGATCTCGTCACTAGGCAACCGTAACAGCTGCTGTTAATAAGCGGTAATACAGTTTGTAGTGACTTTTTTTCAAAGTGATTTTAAAACTTATATTAAGCGATCTGAAGGCAAAACAAGGTTTATAAAAGCTGGAAATATATTTCCTTTGAACCATACATGCGCACAGAAAAATGTAAACTGTCCATAAAATCACTCTTTCATAAGACATGTCATACTCTTTGTTTTTTAACATGTGTTTACATATTCACGTAAAGTAAATCTATTTCAAATATTTAAACCGGAGTTTTCTTTAAAAAGCATCCTGCGTTATCAGCGCGCAATGATTCTTGGGATTCTTGATCCACCGGTTGTGTCCTTCATTACCCGGGAAACAAAGGATGCATTTTAAGGCTGTGTTTGAAGGAGACTTCCATTTTTATTTTTTTTTTAAAATGAGACAGTCTTTGTCACACCACAATGACGCAGCGCACTTCGAATGCATCCTTCATAGGATGCAGCCTCTGAAATGAGACAAAGCTACAGATACAGGGACACTGAAGCTGTTTAAAGCCACGAAGATCAGCCGAGTCTGTTTATGAGCTGACAGACAAGCAAACTGCTGATGAATCGACTAAACTTCATGACTTTAAACCAATACAGTGTCCCTGTATCTGTGTTACAGCTGATTTATTACTGATTTATTTTTAGTTGAGCTCAACAGTGATCAAATGTTAGTGGGAAATGGACCTTTTTTAAATTTTAGTACAGATTGGTACTGAAATTCAGTATTGTGACAACACTAGACGTTACCAATATGACGTCCATCAAACATTGGACTTTGGTTGCCATACCCGATGATTAAATGCCAGCAATTCATGTCAAAATGACGTTAGTTTAAGTTGTCGGCTTGAGGTTGGATTTTGGTCACTTTCCAACCCAACCTAAAATCAACAAAATATCAACATCATTTGACATCGTTATTGGACGTCCAAATATCATTGTCCTTAGATGCTTGCGACCTAAATCTAACCTAATACTAGCATCTTATGACATCGTGTGTCTGCTGGGGAAGTATTTGAAAATGCTACCTATCTTTGTCGAGTCTGACAAACACCCAAAAATGAGAGTCTTTGAAAATGATGTCATACGCATGCATAGTACAAATTTAGGAAGATGTATATTAAAAACAATAGCAAACAAACACACAACAATGATGGAGTACGTCTGGTAATACAGTGTTTTGGTTGTTTTATGGATGTGTAAACAACGTGGATAAGTGTATAGAAGTAAATGTTAAACCTTTCCAGGGCTAAACAATAAGTACTGCCTGATAGCCCGGGACCAGCGTGAGAGACGCTCAGCACAGTAGACAAGATCGTAATTTGCCTGCGACAGTGCGACTATTTGTCAATTGAGTGCAAATACAGACTTAGAATCGAGAAACCGTTTGTGCTTTTAAGCCTTTAAATGTTACCTTCTCTGTGATGTCGTAAACACCATATTGCTTTTCGGTTCCTCTTAACTTATTGGATGTTGTAAGCACGTTATTTTTTCCATAACTTGGTAACAACCAGTACAGCGAAGACACAGCAACATGGCGGAAACATCAAATTATGAGGCTAACGTCTTGGAAGCAGACATTTATGTGGGTACAACACGACGAAAAATATGAAGTGAGATTTTGCACAGTTTGCCGTCAGTTTAGCAAGTCAGCCACCTTTTGTTAAATTATTTAGAACCGCAATATAATACCTGCACGTTTTCCATACTGCTCTTTTTGCTTCCATAAAACTGTGAATTTTAAATAATTAATTTTTTTTTAATTATACATTTATTAAGATTTTTAAATGTTTAAATTCTGAATTCACAGACGTTATTTTTGACACATTATTAAAAATATGTGCCATTAACTTTTTTTTGGTGGGACCAGTGAAAATTTTGGCAGGGCAAGTAAAAATCTGAACCACTGGCCCGACCTAGCCAGTCGAAAAAAATCTTAGCGTTGAACCATATTTTCTGCTTTTGGCTACATCGTTGTTATAAAATGTAGCTTTAGCTTATATATACTGAAACAAATCAGAGCGTTTAGGCTAGCACACAGAATTAGATTTCATTCATAAGTTGTGCCACAAAACAAACATCATAACTGACACTTTTTTTTGTTTTGTTTTGTCCTTAGGTTTTGTAAAAAAATTAAATAAAATGTGAATGCTAATTGCTAAGTGAACCAGCCCTAAATATATCATTTTATTTTGGGTACCAGACGAATCGAACTACAAGTGTGAATGCACCCTAAGATTTCATTTTAAATTGCATTGGATGACCTTTCATAGTCATTGTGGCCATTTCAGCCTCTAATAGGCCTGATTTTTACAAAACCTTCTTGATCACCAGGACTGTTTTTAAAAGACTGCTGGATTACAAGCCGATAACCACAGTTATTCCTGACTGAATCTTGTCAAACCTTCATTCATGCATGCATGCAAGCATGACAGTAAGCAAGGATACAAGTGCTTTAGCAGTCATGTGCGTATCCAAAGCCAGATTAGACTTCAATGTGTGTGCGCATTGAAGGGGTGAAAGCCTCTTAAAGCCTTTTCCCACAGCTGTGTTTGAAGGCAGATGAATGTCACGACTCCAATATTGCACAGATCAGGAAAACCGATAGCCGTTTGGACAAATCTAGCTAGATTAAAAACCGCAGTGAGTGAGGATATTTAGTAATGACAGTTGTTCGCAGTGATCTGCTGGAAAAAACAAAACACATTTGAACATCGTGCTTTGAAATGTGCATGAATAAAGTCAAAAGGCAAATCTACTGTATGTTAGTTTGATATGACGTTTTGATAGTTGGTGGGAGTTTATCAGGAAGTGACGATTTTGTTCTGTTTGACTCAATGCATGGAAACGGTGCTTTATTCGCAAATGTTTTATGCAGTATGACAGTTTTGCGCATAAGTAATTTGCATTTTTGGATGGAAACACCTATTGTTGTCTGTATAAGAAAATTGTCTTGCGTCTGTCTATATTTTTTGTTAGTTATCACGAAGATGATAATAGTTTATAAAGGGATAATTTACGATTTATCCCCCCTCAAATGGTTTAAAACCTTTATGTACAGTGGATACGGAAAGAATTCAGACCGCCTTAATTTTCACTCTGTTATATTGCAGCCATTTGCTAACATCATTTAAGTTCATTTTTTCCCTTACTAATGTACACACAGCACCCCATATTCACAAATTCACAAATTGAAAAAGAAAAACTGAAATGTCACATGGTCTTAATTATTCAAAGCCTTTTCTCAGTATTTAGTAGAAGCACCCTTTTGATCTAATACAGCCATCAGTCTTTTTGGGAAAGATGCAACAGGTTTTTTACACCTAGATTTGGTGATCCTCTCCAGTTCTCTCAGGTTGGATGGTAAACATTGGTGGACAGCCATTTTTAGGTCTCTTCAAAGAAACTCAATTGGGTTTAAGTCAGGGCTCTGACTGGGCCATTCAAGATCAGTCATGGAGTTGTTGTAAAGCCACTCCTTCATTATTTTAGCTGGGTGCTTAGGGGCATTGTCTTGTTGGAAAGTAAATCTTCGGCCCAGTCTGAGGTCCTGAGCACTCTGGAGAAGGCAGAATATCAATGACTGGAAATCAATGACTACCAATTTTCAGCATTCTACAAAATATGTGTTTTTGCATTCAATGGACAAAAGAAACTCTAGCAATTTGGAACAACTAAATTTGAAGCTAGGCATGGGACGATAACCGTTTTCAAGGTATACTGCGGTTTGGAAAAGTCAAGGTTAAAGGTTTAAAACCATCAAAATTTTCTGCAATACCGTTTCTAAGGAATGTGTATGATTTTTTTTTTATCTACTTTTTTTTTTGTTTTTTAGGACAACAGTATCTCCTGCAGAAAAGATATCCAAAGATGCCATTTTAAATTGTAAAAAAATCTGTTTTTGAAACAAATGAATACAGCAGAAGTCTATAATTCATTTAGTCGGACATGTTTACTGCTCTAAAATACTTTAAATGTTTATCAAAATAAAATATATTGTGCTCAAAAGGGAAAAAAGTTTTAGTTTTTTACCCAGACATTTAAAAAGAATATGTTTTAGAGCATTAATCACAATACTGTAATACGGTGAAACCGTGATATTTTTATCCAAGGTTATCATACCGTCAGAATCTTGTACCACCCCATGCCTATTTGAAGCTTAACTTTTTTTAAAACTGCACATAAAATACCCTTGACATTTAAATCAACAACCAGAATAGGCATGGGCTGGTATAAGATTCTGATGGTATGATAACCTTGGATAAAGATATCACAGTTTCACGGTATTGTGCTCACTGCTCTAAAATATATTGTTTTTAAATGTCTGGGTAAAAAACAAAAACTTTTTTCCCCTTTGAAAACAATATATATATATATATATATATATATATATATATATATATATATATATATATATATATATATATATATATATATATATATATATATATATAATTTTGTTTTTGAAAGATTTATAATAATTTGGAAAAGTAAACATGTCAGGCTAAATAATTCAAATGAATCATTGACTTCTGCTGTCTTTATTAGTTTCAAAAACACAGATTTCTTTTCATTTAAAATGGCATGTTTGGATATCTTTTCTGCTGGAGATACTGTTGTCCCTAAAAATAAGAACAAAAAATGTAATTAAAAAATCTTACACATACCTTAGGAACGGTATGATAGAAAATTTTTGGCATTTTTAAAACCTTGTCTTTTCCAAACCGCGGTATACCATGAAAATGGTTATCGTACCTTGCCTAAACCAGAATGCATAAAAATAATCGCGTCTGACTGCAGAATGCCAAATTTGAACAATCAGAATTGAGT
The DNA here is from genome assembly GCF_903798145.1 of Danio aesculapii. Lineage (NCBI taxonomy): Eukaryota > Metazoa > Chordata > Actinopteri > Cypriniformes > Danionidae > Danio > Danio aesculapii. The sequence continues at coordinate 31,956,532 of NC_079456.1, read as the reverse complement.
ATGATCAAAATAAATGCATTTCCTGCCCCGTTGTGTAACTCAAGTTAAGGTGGAAGAGCCGCTGAGTTTTGCCTCTCTACCCATCTGCCGTGACAGTACCTCAGCTCTGCTTGCTTGCCAAACACACACACACACATACACGCATAGTAAAGGAGAAGTGCTGAGTGTTTTTGCACTCTATCAGCGGTGGTAATAACTCTGCTGCCGATAGTCTGAAAATAAACACACAAGCACAATTGTCCTTCAAAAATATGCCCATTCTTTATCAGTTAAAATGCTGAGTTTATGTCTTTATTTATTAAGGGGATTTTTTTACCTAAAAATGAAAGTATACTCTCTATTTATTTATCCTCTAGGGTTGTCACGATACCATTAATTTACCTTACAATACTATACCTGATACTATACCCAAATATTATTGCGATACTGTGATTCATAACTCAAATTATAACTAAAATAGTCAGAAATACTACATTTTACTTGTTATTATAGGTCTACTTGAATTTAATTCGCTTCACCTAAAATGTGTTAGTTCTTTTTGTTTATTTTGTAGAGAACAGACCAACAAAAAATACATTAAAATTAAGATACAAATTATACCAAATTTTTTACAAAAGTTAGTTTTTTTTCCCAACAAAATTAGGCTATTTGAAGTGGTCAAAAGTCATTTCAATGTTTCCTGTTGCTATTTTGGGTTTTTCATCTATTGTTTTCTTTTTTTTTTTCAGTCTTATCAGGCAACAATCCAAAGTAATTCTAAATTCCACTATGTGAGTCGTTCTTTTTAAGAGATTATTGCGGTTGTTGTAGCTACTAAATCATTGACGGGACCGAAATGAACTGATTCAGGTGTGCGTTTGAAACGTCAGAAAACATGTGAAAATGTGCAACCTTAAAGGGCTCCGCAGACTATTCAAATAAAATGGTCTAATGTTGCACAAACGTGTGAGCATTTTAATGACTTTTCCACATGCAACACTATCTATTGTAGATAGACTGTAAATGACAATACAATCATTTATAAACTACAGTGTCACCACCAGTATTTTGGAGCCATAATATTGCGATACTACCATAGTACCGGTAAACCGTGCAACCCTATCATCCTCAGGTACTTGCATATCTTTATGAGTTTACCTCCAACATTTTTGGAACCATCGACATCCATAGTAGGAAGAAATACAATGGAAATCAATTGCTATGTTTCCATACAAAAAGATTCAGATTAGAATATACGCTAGGACTGCACAATATATAATTTCAGCATCGATATGACAATGTGTGCATTCAAAATAGTCACATCGCAGCATCTGGAATGTGGAGTGGGGATTATTATTGATGATCAGCAATGGAGAATGTACAGTATTTACATTTTACATTACATTTGATTATTCAATAGGAGCAGGACACAATAGTGATATGCATGAGGTGGCACTTCCCGTTATGGCGGATTGAACATATGTCTTGCAATTCTAAGAACCATGTGTGCTGTTAATAAAAGTAATACATCCTATAACTTTTTGTTGCATTTTACCTTCTTATTTATAAATATCATGATATTGACCTTATTCTCCAATGCGGAAGTGCGTTCGTTTTTGCGATTTGTTTTAGAACTTCGGATTCAGTTGCCTATGGGAGAAACAAATAAACAAACAAATAGTAAATAAATACTACAAATAATAAACAGCAGAAAACGGTCAAACTACTTGCTCTACAACCAAGTGTGTCCATGACTATACAAATAAAGCAGAATTATATAATATAATCTGCTATAGATAAAATATAATCACGATTTTCTCATGATTTTGTAGATGTAAAATAAAGGTTAAGATAAGTGGGCTATTATTGTTATTTCCTAAACGTGGTAAAACAACAACAATAATATTAGGCCTATGTGTAGTTCTACTGTTGGTTAAAATGCAAAATTTTGTATAGACTTGAAAGGGTGGACTTGAACAGACTTTAAATATGTCCTGTTTGTTAAATCACAGTAAAGTGATGACATCAGAATACAACTATTCATAATTCTGAAGTTGAATTATTATGTTCGAGACGTATGCTTGTCATTTGTCATTGACAACATTATTAGACCATTTGTTTTCACTGGTAAAATGAAACATTTGGCATTATCTCTCTTGCATTATATTCAACACTATATAGGGTAAAGTAGTTATACTGATCAAGTAAACATTTATTTTCATGTGCAACACTTTGTGTTCGCTATGAAAGAAAAAACATATTAAGCGCTTGTAATCATAACTCCAAAACGCGATATGATTGTTTAAGTTAAATGATGTGCGCGCCGGTTTTACTTTCACTTTCACTGCCGAATGCGGCTCATGGCTGCCGTCATTTTGAGAAAAAAACACACATGCAAATCATAGTTCCCGCGCAACAAGTTCCTGCAACAAGCTGAAGGTTATTTACAACTTTATTAGCTGTTATTCACAACCTATGCAGGTTCTGTTCACTAAAGTAGACATCAATGGCGGACACGTGTCCTCTCGGTAGTAAACAAACGTCAGCTCCCGTGTGATTTCGTGGCCGCGTCTACATCATTACATTTAAGACAAAAATGCCATTTTTGGGTGAATTAAACCTCATAAATACAGTATTTGACACTTTTAACGTCATTTGGAGGTGTCCATGTTGCTGTGAAGGCTTGTGCGTCCGCCATTACGCTTCTCTCCTGACCTTAAAAATATAATTGGCTGAATCGTAGAAAAGCTGAATTAAGATCGCGTGTAGGGTCGAGGCGAGATTGCGATCTTTTTCCGATTAATCGTGCAGCTCTAGCTGAAATCGTGATCTATCATTATCAGGTGCAAAATATTATGAAAATATCGTATCGTATTATTGTAACTGAATATCTAACTACTTATTTCACTTTAATCCTATTTATATATTCGTGCAATTTCTTTGATTCACTCCACTACAAGAATATTCCAATTAATCTAAGTTAATGATTTAATACCAAATAGAGCTTTTCAAGTCGTCTGCCGAAATTGTATTCATGTCACAATATAAATCGCAGCAAAATAAAATATTGCAATGTCAGATTTTTCCAATATTGAGCAGCTCTAATATGCATAAAACTGGAATGTCTCATAAAACATTTGCGAACAAAACTAGCACTACTTTGGTTGAGGGATTTTTAGAATGACCAACACAACATTTGAGATGTTTAACAATGTTGTCGCTCTGTTTGTCAATTGTTGCCATCCCATTGCGCATTATCGCATGATCTGAAAACAAAAACGTATTATTTTATAGTTGTATTGTATGTTATAATTTATACAGTAAATGTGTTTCGACTGTAGTTTATGCACATTTTTTTCGAATCGGATATTATGTTTATCTTACTCAATTGTGCGCGTAAATTTTTAATATGTTTTTTCAAAATGTATGCCCATCTTGGCATTTACATTAGAAATCTTTTATGCAATATTGCAAAATGCGCCTAAAGTAGGTGGATAGAAACCTAGCAAATGGCTATACCGTTTTCAACATTCATCTAAATATTTTCTTTTGTGTTCAACAGTAGAAAAAACCAGCAGGGTGAGTTATGGCAGAATTTTAATTGTTTGGGTGAACCATCCCTTTAATGATCACAATTTATCACAAACGTGTCATAAGATATACAGTATTATTTTTCAAATGACGTAGCCCACATTGACAAAAACCTTGTCTTTTTCCGCCAAAAGTGCTGTTCGCTTCAGAATTACAAATCAATTACTTCTTGCTCTGTGAGTAATTACCCTGGGCTTGTGTTTTATTTCTGGATAAGAAGCCTCTCGATGTGACAGCCATCTGTGCCGCTGCAATTAAAGTGCCAAGACAGAAATACAGCCTTTTCTTTTCTGTCAACCATCCATCTTGGCATGTTCCCCCACACGCACAGCTGTATTATAAGATTACGTGGGTATCTGGCATGCAAACGCATATCTTTAAGTGGTCTGGATGATTAAGAGCATTCATAATGATGCATGAACTGAACTATTTTTTTTCCCGGTATTCAGTATAGGGTTTTTGAATACAATTTGTCACTTAATTTGTTACGGTGACTCAGTGGTTAGCACTGTCGCCTCACACCAAGAAGGTCGCTAATTCAAGTCCCGGCTGGGTCAGTTGGCATTTCTTTGTGGAGTTTGCATGTTCTTCCCATGTTTGTGTGGGTTTCCTCGAAGTGCTCCGGTTTCCCCCACAGTCCAAAGACATGCGCTATAGCTGAATTGGGGAAATTGGCTGTAGTATATATAATATAATATATAATATGCTGGAATAGTTGGCGGTTCATTCTGCTGTGGCAACCCCTGAATAAGGGACTAAGTTAATGAACGTTTTGTTGCTTAATATAACTTTTTTAGATTAGTTTAGCTATTGTTAACTTAAATGATTTCAGTGTAACTGAATTGAACTGAATTAATTATATTTTATAAAGTAATATTAGATAAAAAACAATTGACAATGAGGTTAAATAAATTTAAGTTGGCATACTAAATCACTCAAATTTAAGTTGAAATGACAAAAATGTAAATGAAGTGAAATAAATTATGAACAGCAGTTTTTGATAGCAGAAGTTTTAAGTTGATACTTTTTAATAAAGTATATGATAATAAATGTAATCATTTTAGCAACAAAGATATTTTATTTTCATTTTTTTACTTAAAATTATAAAAAGTCTGCGCCAATAGCCTAGTGGTAAGTGCGTCGACACATAGCACCAGGGTGCTCACGGCGACCCGACTTGTTCAATTGGCGGCTTGAGGTCTTTTGCCGATCCTTCCCCTATCTCTGCTCCCCACACTTTCCTGTCTGTAAAATCTCCACTGTCCTATCCCAATAAAGGTGAAAACCCCTAAAAAATAATTATAAAAAAAACATCAGTTCATTATATTTTTATTTTATATTAAATTTAAATTTAATGCTTAAATTTATTTTACAGTTTTATATTTAGTGATTTTAATCACTTTTAGTATTAAACCAGAATTTAAACGATTAGAAATGTTGCCTAAAATCATTTTAAATTGAGATATTATTATTATTATTATTACTTAACTAGGGCTGCACGATATTGGAAAAGTCTGACATTACGATATTGTGTTTTGCTGCGATATATATATATATATATATATATATATATATATATATATATATATATATATATATATATATATATATATATATATATATATATATATATATATATATATATATATATATATATATATATATATATTGATATTGCGAAATGAATATATAATCCCACCAGATAAATCAAATAGCTCTATTTGCAAAGATTTCATTCATTTAGATCGATTTGGGATGGCCAAATCTTTTTCTATGCAGTGGGTTTACATAAATCATAAAAAATTACAAGCATATATAAATGAAACAGAGCAAGAATAAGTAAAAAAAACAGCGCTTTAAAGTTTTCTGGAAAGTCTAACAGTATTCAGGTACAGAAATTGAACAAACATAAAATAACATGGTCATCATTGTATAAATCATTTAGAAATAATAGCATCTTTATCTTTAATCTTTAATAAATAATCTAATCCTGCGATGTGACTTGCGGATATCGATATAGATGCTCAAACGATATATCGTTCAGCCCTACTTAAAACTAAAATGAATAAAATGTCATGAATGAGATTGAAACGTTTCCGTGTTGGGTTGCGGCTGGAAGGGTATTCGCTGCGTAAAACATGTGTTGGAATAGTTGGCGGTTCATTCCACTGTGGCGACCCCTGATAAATAAGGCACTAAGCCGAAATAAAATAAATGAATGAGAATGAAATGACTATAATGAAAGAAAGTGAAAATATAATGCACCGTTAAATGTAATAACAGTAACTCTAATTATAATAATTTATTAAAATATATTTCATCAAATATTTTACGGTGATAAATGCAAATAGATATAGAGATGGTTTTCCAGAGGACATGTTCTTCTGTATAATATTTTCCTGTCTCCTTTAATATCATACCATGTTGTCTCTTTTTTCTTTGCCCCAGATGTTCCTAACGGTGTACCTAAGCAACAGTGACAAACACTTCACGGAGCTGCCGATTACACCGGAGACTCTGTGTCGAGATGTCCTGGACATGTGTAAAGAGCCAGGAGAAGTGGACTGCTATCTGGCAGAGATGTGGAGAGGATCTGGTAAGTGCTGCTGACACACAGGCAGAGATGTGTAGATTACTTATAGATATTCATAGTGATGTAATCTGACTACATTTGGATTACATTAGATTACTTTTGTGCTGACCCTTATTTCATGTATATACAGAGGAGAAAATAGGTATTTAGTATGTCACCATTTTTCCATGAAAACATATTTCTAAAAATGCCGTTGACTTGAAATTTTCCACGGATGTTGGTAACAACCAAAGAATCCATATACTATATGCAAAGAAAACAAATCTAATTAGATTACAAATGAAGTTATGTTTAATAAAATGAAATGATGCAGGGAAAAAGTATTGAACACATGAAGAAAGGGAAGTGTAGAAAGGCAGCGAAAGCCCAGACTGCAGCTGAAATCTCTCAGTAGTTCTGCAGCAACCCTCTGCCCTTCATCATATGTAAATATGAATATCAGCTGCTTCAGTCCAACATCTACATTAGCAGGATGATGAAGATAAAACCAGGATGGACATTACAGCAAGACAATGATCCAAAACACAGCCAAGGAAACTCTCAAATGCTTTCAGAGAAAGAAAATCAAGCTGTAGAATGGCCCACCTGATCAGAATCCAATAGAAAATACAAATTAAAGATCATATTTGATAGATGAAACCCACAGAGCCATCAAGATTTTTACACTCCGTTAAAGACTGTGAAAAACTCACTCCTGAGCAAGTCATGTGACTTCATTCTCCATATGAGAGGCGTCTTTAAGCAGCCATCTCCAAGAAAGCCTTTTACATGTATTTAAAGTATTAAATACGTTTCAGTAGTTCAGTACCTTCTTCTTGTGTCATTTCATTGTTATTACACATAACTCATTTTTAACTAAGGTTTGTATTGTTTGGGTTTTCACCAAAATCTGGTTCAATTACATGTTAACAGCTCCTTTAGAAAAATGATTTACAGAAAAAAAAAACATGACAGCTTCTTTATAACCCTTTGACACATTGTGATTAGGACGCGGTGTGATTAGAACGTTCTGTTCATCATGTGATCAGCTGCTAAAATCCAATCTTCTTTCCTGTGATGGCTTGTGCTAGCCAGGGAAAGACACACGCTAGTCATAAATCACAATTTATCTAGTGTTTTTAGAGCAATAATGTTAATTTTAGGTTTCATTATTATATACAGTTGAAGTCAGAATTATTAGCCCCCCTTTTTATTTATTTGTTTCTTTTTTTTTTTTTTATATTTCCCAATTTATGTTTAACAGAGCATGGAAATTTTCACAGTATGTCTGATAATATTTTTTCTTCTGGAGAAAGTCTTATTTGTTTTATTTCGGCTTGAATAAAAGGAGTTTTAATTTTTTTAAAAACCATTTTAAGGTCAAAATTATTAGCCCCCTTAAGCTATATATATTTTTTGATAATCTACAGAACAAACCATCATTATACAATAACTTCCCTAATTACCCTAACCTGCCTAGTTAACCTAATTAACCTAATTAAGCCTTTAAATGTCACTCTAAGCTGTATAGAAGTGTCTTGAAAAATATCTTGTCAAATATTATTTACTGTTATCATGACAAAGATAGAATAAATCAGTAATTAGAAATGAGTTATTAAAACTATTATGTTTAGAAATGTGTTGAAAAAATATGCTCTCTGTTAAACAGAAATTGGGGAAAAAAAATAAACTGGGGCAAATGATTCAGGGGGGCTAATAATTCAGACCTCAACTTCAACAAATTTAAACATAAGCTATAATTTAGATTATTCCCAGAATAATTCCCAGAAATTTGCAAACAATTTTGGCATTAAAAATATATTTAAAAAAAAAAAAAAAAAAAATATATATATATATATATATATATATATATATATATATATATATATATATATATATATATATATATATATATATATATATATACATATACATATACATATACATATATGCACACACACACATACATATATGCACACACACACATACATACATACACACACACACACACACACACACACACACACACACACACACACACATACATATATATATATATATATATATATATATATATATATATATATATATATATATATATATATATATATATACATATATATAATTTCTGGCTGAACGATCTCTTTAACTCATTGGAGGAATTCTACTGCTCTTGCTGCACCTGTCTGTGTGACTGTGGTGTAAAGGTGCAATGGTGCATTACTCCAGAATGGTTCTTTGTCATCTCATTTGCATCCTTTGTTTCCTATTGGCCGCTGCTTTTTCTCAGAGCGTGTGATTGGTGACAGTGAGCGAATCATTGAAGTGCTGCAGCGTTGGGGTCAGCAGAGGGCGGAGGTGCGATTCTTCCTGCGCCACGACAGAGCGCCGGGACACGATACAGGTGAGAGAGACTGAGATAGAAGTCAGTTGGACAGCAGAGTATTTTTTAGGAGTCATCCAAAGATTTCTGAAAATAGGTTTGGGTCTCTTTAGAAATATGGTGGCATTGGTTTTCCATATGAATTCAAAATAGGACTTACTATGCGCATATTTATTGTTCCTTTCATCATGATAAATGATGCATTTTTGACCAGACCTAACATGTATATATTTCCAGCATGTCATAAAATACGACATTATTTTTATATATAAGTCAAATTTAAACATAAGCTATAATTTAGTTTTTCATACCTCTCTCTATATATACAGCTCCCCTAGTTTTTCATGAATTTTTTTTTTTTGTTTGTTTGTTTTTTTGCAATTTAAAAGGGACTGATTTTATGGTGATAATCCCTGAAATTTCAGACAATTAAAAAAAAAAAAAATAAATTAAAAAAAAAAAAAAAAAAAAAAAAAAAAAATATATATATATATATATATATATATATATATATATATATATATATATATATATATATATATATTAGTGGTGGGCCGTTATCAGTGTTAACGACTCTTATCTGGCGATTAAAATAAATATCGCCGTTAATCTATTCTCAAAGTGGGGTTGGGAGCTGGGTCTATTCTATGCAAGCTATGATGACTTTCACCTTGATATTTTAGCGTGGATGTATGCCAGGCCGAGTCTTCGAACCTGTGTGTATTCCTTCTGTGAAATTACCACATCAAACATGACATGCTAACATGGAAGCAGTTAACTAGAGTGAATCTGATCAATGTTAGCTACACATCTAACTATTAGGCACCTGTAGAGTTTATGTGTTCGAGTAAAACATATACAAATAAAATGGACCGGGTGATTTTTAAAATAAATGACGGTGAATGAAAGTCAAACCGGTGAGCCGTCTGACAAATAAAGTGAATCAGAATATGTGTGCTACCTAAATAATGGCTAAAAGTATGTCTTTGAGAACGGGTTTCTCAAGCCAGGTGGCGCATTAGACCAGGGGCTCATCTCCTGTTTCCAAAATGCATCTCAAACTGCTTGAGAAACTGTTCTACTATGATAATTGGTGATGAAAATAAATGATGTTCAATAAGATGTACTTGTGTTTACTAACCGTTTATTCAGTTAAACATGAATTTTGAACTGTAGGCCTACATAAGCTCCAAACAGCGATTTTTGATTACCTTAATAACATTATATACATTTATATATTAACAACAATGCTTTACATTAACACCCGCAAACCAATTTTAGCTGTGGCGGGTTAGACAGACACCACCACTAGCCACTTTGGCTGGTTGAAAGTAATTTTTAAATTGTAGTTTTCTTAAAAGCAAGATTCGACAATAAGGAGGGCCCAATATGGGTGCAAATGCGATCTTAGAATCTAGAAGCAGCATGACTGACAAAAATAACGCGCGAGCAAAAGAAAGCAGGTGAATGTCGAATGAGAGGATAGTCACTCGCGCCAACAGCTGAGGTGATGCGCGCAACTGTTTAAAACACGTGCACGCCCCCGTTTCCTTGCTTGAAGCAACCGTGCCTAGAAGATCGGTTCTCTTTCAAATAGACTAGACAAAAAGTTATGCTCATGCACCCACAGTCTTGCTGCTTTCCAGAGCTCCAGACTTTTTGTAAGCAGCACTGGTTGCTTTCGCTTTAACCATTATTTGAACAAATGAATAATAGGCCTAACGTTAACCGTGTGCGTGTGATCATTCTTTCATTATCACTTACGGTATGTTTGTCACCTGCTTTCATTTACTTAGTTATTTACTGTTAATATGGTTTAATTATCATTTTTTTACAATAACACTGCTTTAATAGGATAATAACTTCCCATTTATGTGTAGTTAACGGGTGATCTGGGACCTTTAGCCAAGACAGATTACTGTGCATATTTTAGATACATGACAATAATAATTTTTTAAATGTCAATTGTTTTTTTTGTTGTTGTTGTTTTTTAAGATATGTTTTGTTAAATAAAAAGTATAGTCTACAGCTATATTTAGCTTGTTTTGACACAAATTTTGTGGCTAAGAAATAATTATTTATTTATTTTTAGTGTGGTTAGAGATAAATTTGGTAAATCCTTAATTTTGAGCTCTGAAAAGTCCTGTGAAATAAAAACTGATTGTAATGTGACACTATGAAACCATGACCCATTTGCTCATGCTCATTGAGCAAGCTCACACAAAAAGTGAAATGAATGAAGAGGCATGTGGACGTAACACAAAATCTAAATCAAGTCATTTTAGCATGTCAAATTCATATTTATGCATATAAAATATATTTTCCCAACAACAAAATTGTGGCTAGTAAAAAATGGCAAGTGGCTAGTAATGTTGGAAATCTGATTAAGCTTACATGGACTTCTGTAATAGTTATTTGCCTTAATCTAAATAAGACAATAAAATAATTAAGGTGTTTTGTAAAGGGCTTTTTAAATGTTGCGTCACCAGGCTATCCATGTTTCCTGCAGAGTCTCATATAATTTTCATCATTAATTTTCGACTTTAGCTGCAGTTCGTCAGTTTCACTTTCACTCATGAACATTTCATTCATGCCTCCATGACAAACTGGTGTATTAGACGCAAATAAGGAGTAAGGACTGGTGGAAGAGTGCGGTTTTACAGATACTTTTACTCTACTTGCACTACATTTTTGGGCAAATAATAGTACTTTTACCTACAGTAAGTATGATTTTTCAGTACTCTTTCCACCATTGCTTACTATTATATAAATATTGTTCTTTTGCAACAAAAACTGTAGCCTTATAAAATCATAATTTCATGCAAATGAGCTCTACATATTCAGTGTCGTTTTTATCATACGTAGGCATGTGCCGGTATCACATTTTTATGCTGCGATTAATTGATTGAGCTTTTATCACGGTATACGGTATTATCACGATATTGTAATTTTACTAGAGAAACAGGTAAAAAAAAAACACAAAAAACTTCAGTTTTGTCAACTTAGTAACTTTAATAACTTTTTAATTAACTAAAAGTACTTCAAACATTTAAATACAAATAAATATAAATAAAACAATACACAATATAAAAGTAAACTTGAGCAATTATATCAAAGTGAATGTGCAAAGGGAAACCGTCTTCGATCAGCAATCGTGGAATGAACTGCCAACTATTCCAGCATGTTTTATGCAGCAGATGCTTTTCCAGCCACAACCCAATATTGGAAATCACCCATACACACTAATTCACACACACTCATACACTACAGTCAATTTAGCTTATTCAATACACTATTCACTCAGCCTATATTCAATAATAAACATAACAAAAACTGCCTGCTAATGCATGGGTAAATCTTCAAAGGGAACAGTGTTACATTTTAACCTCTTTCACCTCATCCTGCTTGCTGTTTCACTATCTAAACAATGAAAACATAATATAAGTCAAATTTGTTTCATTTTGATATTTGATTTACACTGTCTTTTGCAGAATATCAGTTTTAATAACCAATAATGGCCATTATAACAGTATAACGTACATTAAATTTAAACGATAAAGGTAAGCAATCAGTCAATGTGCAGAATCAGTGTATGTGGTTACATAAATTAATATTTTAGCTTATCTTTGCACTCAGCCAAAACAGTTAACTGAGAACAAGTGATTCAAAAGACATAAGAATTGTTAGATAGAGACAACAAGATGAATTCAATATCACGTTTAACAACTATAGTGAGATGAGATCACCCAGCAGATGAACTGTCTGACATGCACTATACTCAGTCTCACCTGGGGTTTATGCTCACCCGCTGAACTAGTGGCTGCAGCTCTGGGCAGAGAGTGTGTGGTCACGTGATTTGCGTTTTTAGCCATGTACTAGAATGAACAGAGAACTTTTCAGAATCGCTAAATGAAACGCCGGTGTATTTCCCGCGATTTCTCTGCGCCTCCCTTGCGTTTCTTCTCTCTGACTCTCGACTATTTTGACAAATACACACAGACGACGCACGCTCACACGGAGTCCAAAATAGGAGTTTGTGATTGGGCCAGCCCAATGTCAATACCGAAAAGAGCCAATGGGCTGCACAGTGTCACATGGACCGGCCCGGTCTGTCTGTCCGGGAAAAAAAGCATCTACTTTCAGAGAGTCACAGATCACAGCAGCGTCAATCAATAAGGCAGAAAAAAACAATAGGCTGCTAAGCCTTTTATGGGCCGATCAAATCATAAGACGATGATCAGCCCGGCCCAAAAAGTACGTCGGCCCACCGGGAAAGTGCCCGGTCAGCCAAATGACAAGTCCGCCCCTGCGTAAGAGGATTATAGTGCGGCGGCGCGCACACAGGGCTTCTACATGTGGGGATTGTTTACATCAGAGTGCGCATCAGTTCTGCGCAGCATATACGCAGTGTTTCTTCAAGCGGTTGATGGAAAATAAGCTAAGGCGCGTTCTAAGAATATAAATTCGGATCTATTATTTTTCACGGTATTTTGAAGTGCCCGCGATAACAATATCGTGCATATTCATTACCGTGATTTATCGCATTACCGAATACCGGCACAAGCCTAATCATACGTTTATGTTTGTCAGTAGTAGTGGTGTATAGAACAACTAATAACTGCTAAGGATATATTGTATGAACTTGTTGAAAGCATAATTTAGTTAAAATTTTATCCGCCAACTTTGTTTACCATCAATCCTGTTATATTTCAGAAGGCATAATGATGCAATATACATTTCAAAAGGGTTCATTTAGTTCAGTACAATTTAGTAAGTTCCCCACTGACAGATCTTTGACAGATCTCTAAAAACTAAAGACCGTAGGAATGCGAATGAATGCATTCGGATGAATTTGGTCTGGTTAAGTATTTGTTATCTGTTGCATGGCCAGATGGCGATTTGAATATAGACCAGCTCTTATTTTATTTCCATGGCCAATCAGTGTGTGTTCGATTAGGTGGTCTGCCCGCTGGTGCTCTGCTGTCAGTGTGGACATGCCGCGGCTGCTGATACGCGTGAATGTCATTTCTTTTTATGGGAGACAGCGAATAGAGCGGTTGTAAATTTGACATGGTTACGGCTGTGTTGAGGCATGAATTATTTACCGCAGAACGGCTTGTTTGGTGGGCACTGCCTAAGGGAAAGGGGGCTTCTCACTGGATCAGAATGGATCTTTATTTTGTGTCCTATAAACATGTGCAATGGAAATTGGTATTGCTCTGGGGAGATGTTTTTAGATATCGCTGCACGCAAACATTGCTTTATATAATTTGCTTGTTTTCAATCAACATTCAAAATTAACCCTTGTGCACTGTTGCAATTTATATTGTAATGTTCGGGATGAAAACATCCACTTAATTAAATTGCTGTAAAAATGCATCAGATAACTTTTTTTGCATAAATCTGTTAATCAACCTCAGTCCTGATCAAAACTACTAAGTTGTTTAGAAAATCGCTATTTTACTGTTCGTGGCTGTTTTTTCCCCATTGACTTCCATTATAATCATATTCGATGGTGCATTAATACACAGTCTTTGTTTTTATTTACTTCATGTAGTTCTGTGAGCTGGGTTCATATTTAGATTTTCTCAGACACATCAAGATAAGTGCGCAAAGGTCACTCTTACACACTCACAGACACACATACACATACTTTAATTTGCTGTTTTACTCGTAACAGTTTTTTTTTTTGCATAAGCCAATCTAAAGGGTTAATGGTGCCAACTGATGATCAACAGTAAGATTTACAAATAGTACCTCTTCCCAACAGGGAAAACCACCAACAATCAAAACTGCATAATTATATGGTGTCATGGTTTTTTAATCAAAAAATGTGGTTTTAATGGAACTTGTGGGAATATAAATGTATATAATCTAGTTTTAAATGAACAATAATCTACATATAACTGAAAAGTTATATTCTTTGGTTTTTGATCACATCATTTCATTAACAGCCCAGCCATGAGGGACATTTACCTTTGTCTTTCTGACTGCAGGCTAAGCCAGAGTACTGCAAATGCTAACGACTGCCTTTGTCTTTGGGTCATGCTTTCATGCTACAGAAACCATTTTGTTGATTAACTTGTGTGGTCAGTAGCTGGGCCGGTTTCTACACCTATATGCCAATTTACCCCGCTGACTCTAAAACTGAATTTGCATGCTTTGTTTAGCCATCTCCCCTCCTCCTAAGAAAATATAGACAGGACATCTTTGTCTTAATTCAGACTTGTGATAAAACTCGCAGACTGCAGACCTCCAATAGGCTCTGCAGACACATGGACTTCTTGAAGACGCTGTATGACTGCAGATTAACCAACACGTCTCAATAAAGGAATTCTGCTTGTTTCGAGTCTCCTGGACTGGGTTCTCTCTTCTATATTCACTCATTTATTTTTTTTTACAACAAAGTCAATGGGGCAAAAACAGCCACCAACAGTAAATTATAGAGAAAAAAAAAAGAAAATCTAACAATGCATCAAAGCCAATGTTGTTACTTATCGTTCACATGTCCAAGACTGTATTTAAAGGTTAAAAAAATCCAGCCCACAGTTACTTTTTATATTAAAAATACGTCATTTTGTGTGTGTGTGTGTGTGTGTGTGTGTGTGTTTGTGTGTGTGGTTTTTTTTTTTAACAAATCAGTGACATCATTTATGAATTTGGCAATTGACCCTTTGCTAAGCTCCGCCCTCCTTAGGTACTGTTGCAACGCCTGTCAAGCTTTCGTGCCTGTCATGTCTATTACAATATGTATGCGCCGGTGTCAGACATTGCCAGGGATATAATTAGTCATTTTTGGCGAACAGGTGAGATATCTGAGAAAGCCAGACAAAAAAAGGACTGCAGTATGCATTACAGTTGTATATTTACCCATAATAGGCAACCGATTAGAAAATAATTTAATAAAAATTGAAGTTAGCCTAGCTGCCTCATACGCTGACCATTCAACAGCTTAGTTCATGCACAGCAGGAGAGGTGAAATTTAAAAATAATCGAATAATAACAACAAATGAAACCGCAATTTCTCTTTTTTAGCCCAAAAGCCTGATAGATTAATTGTTGTCAGTGAAATATAGCGATACTAACCGACGAGGAAACATGCATGGACAGTGCTTCTACATAGTTCAATCATAGAAAGAACAGCCAGAAAGGGGAAACTGATGGATATGTGCCGAATATTAGCATCATTAACCCATAACAATGCACAGTAGCTATAACTGTCAGGATGTTTGTGTGCTTTTTATACCGTTTCTATTCTAATTTGCGGTTAAGTGGAAAAAATAAATAAATTGAAATGCAAGTTAAAGTATAAATATCAGAAGTGAACAAATAGATTTTCCCCACCAGCAAATATTAATTAGACACCAAATATAAAAGCAGATACTAACCCGCTATAACGTCGTCACCAATGATTAAATCTCCAAAAGACGAACGAAAACATCAGTGAATAAATATTAGCCTTGACATGGACATGAGGGTTATAAATGACTGAAAAACAGCTGCGGGTAAAGTATATTGATCGCAAGTGCTCAGATTATGATCACATCTCTGTTTTGTTCTGTTGATATGTAATTTCAAATATTTGTTGCTTATAACAGATGGAAATATGACTGCTATTAGTATGACTACTATGGCGAGGGCTTAAACAGAACAGTGCTCATAATATCGAGCCAAAAAAAAGAAAAAGACAGCTGGGAAACATAACCGGCTTTGTATTTTTGTAGGAAACACAGTTTAGATCTTTTAAGAGGTGTGTGAGTTATTGCCGTCTAATTATCACTGAATGTGTCAGTAATATCGAAAACAAATTCAACTTAACTCCACTCCTTTAGCGCCCCTCACATGGCTTGATCCACGCTGGCATTTCTCCCCCTGGGTTTTAGGTTTTGAAAAGGGGAAAAAAATTCCACTGCCCCGTCCAAACTTTTAGGATACCGGGTATCAGATTTGCACAATCCATATGCACAAGGCTTTGGCTTGTTTCCCCTCGCTCGAAAGCTTGACAGACAGGTTGCTAAGCCACAATTGGTGTGTGGCGGTTTTCGGGTGTAGCTTGGTGAAGGGTCAATTAAAGAGTTAAAATCCTGTCATTTTCTAAGCAATTTAGTAGTTTTCATCAGGACTGGGGTTAATCTATGCAGATTTATGCAAAAAAATAAAAATATATATTTATGTGATGCATTTTTACAGCAGTTTAATTTATTGAATGTTTCCATCCCAAACATAACAAAAGGGTAGTAAATTTGGCCAAAGTATATTGTTTTTTATATTGTATATTGTCAGAGGTTTTTTGTTTGTTTTTTTTAATCAAAGCATTTTCTCAAAATATGTGTCAAAACAAGATTTATCACCAAAAATCATTCTGTTAGCTGAAGCACAGAAAAAAGTTATGGCCAAATGAATACTCAAAATCACCCCAGAGTAAATGAAAACATCCACAACAGTACATAAGGGTTAACCTTTAGGGGTTACTTTTGTTGCTTTTTATCAATTTGCTTCAGTAGATTTCAATTATAATACATATTTTTTAGATTGTTTGAGTCATACAGTAAATCTCCACTTCAACACCTTTGCATTAACCAAACTTCAGTGTTGTTTATATCTGTATTCTGAAGCTTTATATTTTGATATGCTTGATTATTCATAATTATGAAGAGAAACGCAATATAACCTCTGTAAAAAAGAGTGTAATTCCCAAAAGATTAAACAAGAATTAAGATTTATTTCTTCATTCAGTGTTTAGATATTTGTGCTAGAAATGTATGCAAATTAGTGAATTCTTAACTAAATAAATGGCTCGTTTGCATATTGAAACATAACATTTTAAAAACCTTGAAATAAATCAACTGAGGAAGTACTGTGATAACAATCGGTTAATATTTGACCATATTCACCTGCGGTGTATCCCCTTAAAAGGAAACATGAAATGGACTCAATGAGATATAGCAAGCAGCTTGCTCTCTGCACCTCTCACACGGTCGCCCACTAAAGCTAGTCAGTGCTGCGGCTGGTCAGTGCCTGGATGGGAGACCACATGGGAAAGCTAGGTTGCAGCCGGAAGTGGTGTTAGTGAGACCAGCAGGGTGTGTGCAACCTGCGATTTGTGTGGGTCCTAACGCCCCAGTATAGTGAAGGAGACTCTATACTGCTCAGTGAGCATCATCTTTCAGGTTAGATGTTAAACCGAGGTCCTGACTCTCTGTTTTAGTTAAAAATCCCAGGATGTCATTCGAAAAGAGCAGGGGTTTAACCCCAGTATCCTGGTGAAATTTACCCATAGGCCTATGTCCATCATGGCCTCCTAACCATCCCTATGTTATAATTGGCTTCATCACTCTGTCTCATCTCCACCAATCAGCTGGTGTGTGGTGTACAGTGTGGTGTAATATGGCTGCAGTCACGTCATCCAGGTGGAAAACATTAAATAAACTCAATTGAGAAATAATTGTTGGTATATCTGGAATATGAAACTTTTCAGAAACTTCAGAGAATCCGACTGGATATTTACTTGATCACTTGACAATTACTTATGCACTGCATGTGTGGGTGTGTGAAAGAGAGAGAAAGTGTGTGTCATATATAAAAATATCACTGAATAATTAGTTCAAGTGATTCTTCAAACTTACTGATTCATTCAGTAATGAATCTTTCATTCAAACTGATGTTTTAATATTACATCATCAAATAAGATATAAAAAAGATGCAAATAAAATAAAGAACTGCTCGTAAATTCTTTGTTTCCTCTTATAATTCCCTTTCCAATACAATTCCTTAATAAAACTATATTTAAAACATTATAATGACAGATTTTTTTGTATCTTTCCATTCAAAGACATCCAAGAATGCAGTAACATAATTAACACATATGCCCACACACTCATGCACACATTTAAAACACACCTACACATACCTGCCTTCTCAACTATTTTCATCCAGCTCTTGTTTTGTTCATTTTTGCCACTCCTACATCATCAAACACATAAATAGCACATAACTCAAGTGAGAAGCTCTGGAAGTTATTAATAAATGCATTACTTTTTTGTATATTATATTATATTATATTATATTATATTATATTATATTATATTTTATATTTTATTTTATTTTATATTATATTATATTATATTATATTATATTAGGGGTGTGACGATAACCGCATCACCGCCTTACCGCCATAATAGGATTTCAGCCACGATGATGTGGTTAATATCGTCATCACCGCCCTTTTTTTAAGTTTATTATTATTTTTCCTCCTGAAACTTTCAGTATTGTATAGAAAAACAGAATAAACTAAATAAAAGAATAAAAGGCCTTCCCTAAATATTTTCCACTTAAATTACAAATTTAAATTACAAAACAAAAACACTGACTGAATCCTTTTAAATAACCGGCATAGGCTGTTTTTCATTTCAAGTAAATTTTTTCTTCATCAAATAAATATAGCAGGCCTACTAACTCAAATCAGTTGCTCCACGGAAATTAAGCAGTTTTAATGCTCCGCTGTAATTCCTATATCACACACCTCTGTCAACATTTTTGATATACGATTTATTATTTTAAAGATTTTGACTTGAGAATCTGATTTTACCTCAGCGCTGAGTGTTGTAAATTAGTTAAACTATCCTCAGTTTAGTGTATAGTGTCAAACCAGCTCATGCTGTATTGAACAAACGCACGTCACTTCATAACTATAGCGGCCGTTTTTCGACTGAACTAAATTGAATTTTGATGTCTTGGTCACACTATTTGGAGGGCCGGAACAAAATGCAGCCAATTGAATAGCCCTGCCATAAGGTAACATAAACTGCACAGACTTGGGCCCAATCCCAATTCTATTTTTGTACCCCTACCCCTTGGCCCTTAAAACCAAGTGTGAAGGGGAAGGGCTTCAAAATTTACCCCTAAGAATTGGGACACCACTACAGCACCCTCACACATCATCACATGTCATTGCGATTTCTTGCTTCATATGAGATTGACGATCGCGACTGCTGTAGTTATTCCAGTTGTGTTATTTTCTGGTATTATCACAGTGTTATTATCACTGAGGGCATATAATGTTATCATAACGATATAATGTGGCAAAAAGATCATAACTATACTGTGCTTTTACACAGTGGCCATATTCATCGATGTAAACACACCAAAAACAACATTAACATTATAGCAGACACTGTAAAAAGCTCATTCCCAGTGACTAGACTTTTCTGACAGGGTATTCGAGCGTCATCAAGTGACAGAATGTTGTGGGACTGCTGTACAGGAGTTATGATTGTGGATTATAGATTGCGAAATTGAGTGTTTTTTGTTTTAGCGTTTTTATAAAAGCATGATGGTAAAACACAAGCACGGTTATGAATATATTAAAACATGTTTTTTTGTTGTAAAAATTATATTATAATAATGACAAAAAATATTAATTTGTGGATCTCCTTACTTCCGGGTTCAGTAATACTGCCGTTGTGGCTGGTGTGTTGTGGGAAATTTTCTTACACCTTGGTTTCGAGTGCGGTCCTGAAAAATCTTTGTTCGAAGGGCTATTCAACCCTTCCCCTTAGCCCTACACCTTCAATCTAAAGAGAATTGGCACAACTCTACCCCTTGACATGAACGTGCGAAACAAGGGGTAGGGGTAAGGGGAAGGGCTGAGGGGTAGAATTGGGATTGGGCCTTGATTATTACTTTAATGTGTAAAGTCGCGGACGCGTCTCACAGCAAGCATAACTTATCCTTAAAATGTCCACGTCGATTGAAATTGTTACCGACAATGGAGTAATTGTTAACGTCCCTAATATATTGGCCTATGTAGTATGTATATGTGACATACCGCTTGATCTGTTATTGTTACAGCCCTATATATTATATTATATTATATTATATTATATTATGTTATGTTATGTTATGTTATGTTATGTTATGTTATGTTATGTTATGTTATATTATATTATGTTATGTTATGTTATGTTATGTTATGTTATGTTATGTTATGTTATGTTATGTTATGTTATATTATATTATGTTATGTTATGTTATGTTATGTTATGTTATATTATATTATATTATATTATGTTATGTTATGTTATGTTATATTATATTGTTATATTATATTATATTATAATTTAGACTCTCTTGCATTGTTATGATCATCAGCATTAAGTTATTTATGTATTTATTTAATATTTTTGGTATTGTTTTAAAATGTTTATTATATTTTTAGGTAAATCAAGATTTTTTAATGATTATTATACATTGTTTATTGTATAAAATAAAATCTATTTGTATTATTAATTAGAAATATCATTTCAAAAAAATAATATTTTTATTTGTCTAATAGTTTATTAGTTAAAACAGTCGTTTTATTTTAATATTGTTTTTATGTACGATATGGTACCACTATATAACATTTTATTGTATTTTATTTAGGATTGTGTGTGTGTGTCTTGAAAAATGCATAGTATGCCAAATAATTCTCATAAAACCTAAAGTATTTTTGTCACTTGTTGTGCATGTTATTTTTTTACTCAGAAAATCCTTTTTGTCTCAGTTTCTCCTAATGTGTTTATGCCTGGTGTTTGAAGTGAATCCTCCCTGTTCCCATGGAAAAGTTTAAAGATGGCAGTCATGTGAAACCGTGTGTGAGGTTTCAGATTTCTCCCAGTGACTTTGACCCTCTTCACCGGACAAAGACCGGCTGTTGTACAACAATGCCAGCGATATCGGCTCTGTACGCCTGCCTTTACCTCACAAAGACTTCCTTCTGTTTCTTTCCACCGTAATTATGTCAATTACACGCAGTTTGACTTGTATCTGCCTTGTTTGTGGTTTGTTTTCACACAGATTTGAGGTAAAAACCTAGCCTTGTGTAATCAGTAAGCCCTGATTAGGACCCCTGTGGTGTCAGACTGTGACCAAGAACATTATTTGGCTATTGTTTCTCGCTCTTAGACTGGTTTATCCGGTAACCCACATAAGTGGCGCTAGTGGTGCCAGTGTTGATGTTATGTAAGTGGGACCCTGGCACAGGCAGTCATATGCTCGATAATTGAGCCCTAGCTGTTTTTTTCCAGCCAAACAGTCATTATGTAATGAGGTTCACCCCAGCACAGCCACTTTTTATTTCAGGCTTAATCTGTTGTTCCTGGCCTCCACTGTTTTGAGTATTAAGATGTTAGTCAGCTAAATGCTAACAGTTGAGCTTTGAGTAATATATATGCACTCATATACACAATATATACATCAACGCAACACATTTTTAAGGTATTTTTGTTTTTTTAGCTTGAAAGTTGTAAAAGAATAAGTTCATGACATAAAAAATAGGAAAAATAATACTTTTTAGAAGTCAACTGTTACCGGTTTTCAACATGCTATGCTAAGTATCTTATGTTGTGTTCAATAGAACAAAAACTTTGTTTGAAAAAAGTGGAGGGTGAATAAATATATATGTTTATACAATATATACAATTTTTGGGAGGTGAACTATCTATTTTTAATTTAAATCCATAATGCTAAAGATGTGCAATATTTTGATTACCTTAGCATATGTTGCTAACTCTGTCTCTAATTACAGGAGGCCACAGAACTCCAGAGTCTCTTGCTAAACGCAGTAACATCGTAAAGGACAGACTTATGGAGAATGGGGTGAGTATGAATTCCCCTTTAGAGATTTGTTAATGTGCTAAACTCCCTCCCCTTGGCTACTGTTGCTTAATCAGACATGAATCTGACATTTTCAGTAAAATGTGGACATACTGTATAGTGGTCAGGATTAAGTAGATATTTTTTATGCTATGGCTGGAATGAATTGTGACGTTGCAACATATTTTGTATTTTATCTTTTAAAGAAATTTCTAAATTATGTGGTAAGGGTTGATTATTTTTACAACACTAGTATAATACACTTAACTGCTTATATACCATAATTTTACCATATTTGCTAGGGTAAAACTACCTTTTGAGTTCAAAAAAATCTAAGACTCATACTCTTTAGCTTTCCAATATATAAAACTAAATCTTTATATTTTTTAGATGGCAGCTCCTCATATGGACATCACCCTCAGCGAGTTGCAAGAAATGGCATCACGACAGCAACAACAGATTAACGCACAGCAACAACTCCTGGCCACAAAGGTACTCCACTGTTTTTTAACAACTTAAAGTGCGACTTGAAACATGAAATGAATTTAAGCTCAAAAGAAGATATTTAGCAGAGCATTCAAGCAGTGTCAGTACATTTTGAGCAAGGCTGTTTTTGGTGTCCATTCATTTCCATTGTTTGGAAAAGAGCAGCATTTCTGTTTAAAGTGATGTTTCAAATTCTTGTGGTTTCCTGTAAAAAAGTTAATCAATTTGAAGCTTTTTAGACGTCTGTGTCTAGCGTAAATGTAAGCATCGCATATCCCTCGCCGTGGCTGTCTCAGACGCTGACCTTTAAAAAAAATGTAACTACACGTCGTAATGATACATATCGCAAGCTCTATAATTGGTTGATTTGGTACCGGTGACGAGTTTGGGCGGTGCTGAGAGCCGTGAGCCCGATGGAGCGAGTGTTTATAAGCGTCGAGTCCCATGAAGGAGCTCCAGATGGAAACTTTTGTTTTGTGTTTACCTTATGAGTTGTTGCACATCTGTTGGTTCCAACCTAAAATAATTAAGTTTAGCTGCTTGTACATTAAGGTAGCATTCAGAAAAAACAAAACACCTGTGAAGAAACTCGACACAGAGGAACAAAACATACTGCCAGGTAGTGTTTCGGAAGTGCTATTGCAGAGCAACACAAACAGCACGCAGAAGTATAAATCAGCCTTTACTCCCCTGGTTTCAGCACAGTAGCAACTGATGCCAAAAACGGCAGTATAAATCCCGCTCTTAGCAACATGAGCAGGACCATAAGGTTTGCAGTGATGCCATTGCACAGATGAGAGTAAGATTTAAGGGGATGAGTGTAACAAAGGCCAGCGAGTAGAAGCTATGCAGGTAAATCTTACTTCCTTGACCTCAGAAAGCACAGTAACAACTGAATCCTGGGTGAAAAGGAGGGCAAATAGAACTGGAGGGGTTACATTGGTAACACAGGCCCATCCTCCATGACTGACATGAAGTTTTTGAATCCCACTTGTTCAAGGGAATAGAACCAGAAGGGTTAAATTGGGGCCGTAGCCCATATTAGAGTGAGGTTTAGGAGGTGAGTATAATAGCTAGTTAATTTGTGGGAGCAAACCTTACTCTCCAGGCCTCAAAAGGCACGCTAGTGACTGACAGGCATATCCTCCATGACAGACAGGCAGTTTTGAATCCCACTTGGAGCATGGCAATAGAACCAGAAGGGTTAAATTGGTGCCATGACCCAGATGGCAGTGAGGTTTAGGAGGTGAGCATAATAGCTAGTTCATCTGTGAGGTTTAGGAGATGAGTATAATAGCTAGTTAATCTGTAGGAGTAAACCTCACTCTCCAGACCTCAAAAGGCATGCTAGTGACTGACAGACATATCCTCCATGACAGACAGTCCGTTTTGAACTCCACTTGGAGCAAGGCAATAGAACCAAAAGGTTTAAATTGGTGCCATGACCCAGATGGGACTGAGGTTTAGAAGGAGAGCATAATAGCTAGTTAATATATGGCAGCAAATCTCACCTTCCAGGCCTCAAGAAGCATGCTAGTGACTGGCAGGCCCATCCTCCATGACTGACATGCAGTTTTGAATTCCACTTGGTCAAGGGAATAGAACTAGAAGGGTTGATTTGGTGCCAGATGAGAGTGAGGTTAGGGAGGTGAGCATAACAGCTAGTTAATCTGTTGGAGCAGACCTCACTCTACAGGTCTCGAAATGCACACTAGTGTCTGACAGACCCATCCTCCATGACAGACATGCAGTTTTAAATCCTACTTGGTCAAGGGATTCGAACCAGAAACAATAAATTGGTGTCGTGGCCCAGATGATAGTGATGTTTAAAGGGTTATGCAGGTAAACCTCACTCCCCTGGCCACAAGAAGGTTATCAAAGTTATCACATTTATTATGTTCTCTATATCAGAAATGATTTGTTCATTTACAACATAAATGAACACATTAGGTTCTGAACCATAATCATGGCTGAAAATGAGTTTGGGTGAGTTTGTTGTAACCTGACGCTTTCTCACAGGAACAGCGACTGCGATTCCTGAAGCTACAGGACCAGCGTCAACAGCAGCAGCAGGTGTCCGAACAGGAGAAACTGCGACAGCTGCGTGAGAATGCAGAGAACCAGGAGGCCAAACTGCGCAGAGTTCGAGCTCTGAAAGGACAAGTGGAACAGAAACGCATAAGCAATAGCAAACTAGGTCAGAACCTATAAACCCATAGGAAAAAAGTAGGTTGGAAACACTGAAAAGGGATGTAACATAAACCTTCTTGTAGGGATATTAGTTCAAGGTGAAGTTTGTCATTTTTGACCTACTAGTGGCATCAAATAGTATTACAACTGGGTTGTTTGTGAATGAGGGGGTGGTTTTAAAAATGTTTTTCAAAATCATTTGAGATATAATTTGTTGTAAATCATTGGCCCACTAATGGAATAGATCATTGTAGCGTTTCTGTTATAAAAAATGCCATTAGCGACTAAATTAATCAGCAGAGACAACAATAAATGATCTTGCTTATGGGAATGAGAAGTTAATTAACAATTAAATGATATACTTCATTTCTCTCCCTCTCTCTCTGTAGTGGAGGAAATTGAGCAGATGAATGGTCTGTTCCAGCAGAAGCAGCGGGAGCTGGTGGTGGCCGTTAGCAGGGTGGAAGAGTTGAGTCGACAACTGGACGTGTTACGTAGTGGAAAAATGGACATGCCACACGAGGCTGGACCAAGCTCCAGTGGAGAACTAGAGCGACTGTACAAAGAACTTCAGGTACCTTTTGCCAACTTTGCAGCACATGCAGTGCTATTTGGACACATTTTAAGACATCTTTGAATCAAGTGGCGTTTACATGTATTTTAAAGAAAAAAGGTTAGGGATTGAAAATGATTGTCCAGTGCTTAAAATTCAACAGTGCCTCTTTTGTTCTGACATTCTCTTTTTTCTGCAGCTGAGGAATAAATTGAATCAGGAGCAAAGTGCCAAACTCCAGCAGCAGAGAGAGAATCTAAACAAGAGGAACGTAGAAATGGCCGCCATGGACAAAAGAGTGGCTGAACTGAGAGAAAGGCTGTGGAAGAAAAAAGCTGCTCTCCAACAGAAAGAGAACTTGCCCGTGAGCAACTTTCACACTTTCTGTATTTTTCAGACACAGATGTGGTTTGTGTTTGCACAGAAATTCATCATCTCATTCTTTGAATTTTCCACTTCCAGCAGCCATCTGAAGGGCAGAACCCTCAGTCTGTTGGCCCTTCCAGGGTTGCTGCTGTCGGGCCATACATCCAGACCACCCCAGCTCCTCCACTTCCCCCCAAGCAAGAAATTTTAGTGAAGCCTGCCTATCCTGATGGCACAGCTACTCTTCCCAAACCTCTTCCAAAACCAACCACAGGTGAGTCAATATGTTTATATTTGCCTTATACAACCTTATTTGTGGTTGGATCCATACTATTTTAACAATAACCCTTGATTTAATCATGTCCAAATTCTCCTCCCAGGTGGTTTCTTAACAGGTAAGATATCCAAGATATCAGACTTGTTCTCCAGCACAGAAACCAACAACAGTTCCCATGTCCACTCATCCACTCTTCCACGCATGAACAGTCATGGATCCCAGGAGAAAGGTACGGTACACCTATCTCCTGCTTTTAAAGGCCTGCATTTAGACACACACCATCAGTTAAGCCAGATGTTGACTTGTCAGACCACTTAAACTAAGCAATGCTTTGATAGTGCCACGATGTTTACACTCATCAGGAAACCAAGAACAAATTGCTTACTTGAGGTTGTCTCTCCATTAAACATGGATACGCTTAAGAATTTAAAATCCAGTACACACTTGACCCTTTAAAATCATAGTGTTTAAACCTTAAGAGTGCTGATTGAGCTGTTTTGTGAAAATCTTTTATAGATCCTGAGGCAGATTTGAGACCGCCACCATTGCCATTACGCAAGAACCAGAGTAGTGAGGACCTCTTGAGGGATTCCCAGGTACTGCATTGAATCCCTGAGTTGAACAGTTTACTCATATTTGTAATAAATAAACACTAACATGAACACCTTTCAATTGTAGTCTGCAGGTAGGACATTTGGGAAGGTTCCACCTCCTGTTCCCAGTAAGCCCAAACCTGCTCTGTCAGGCCAGTCCACCTTCAGTAAGCTTCCTTACAGCACTGGCACATTCCCTGGCAAAGCAAGATCAGCCAACCAGAAACCCCCAATGCCCCTTCCATCCCACAACAACACCTTACCCCTACCTCTGCCCCCTAAACCAGACACCTTACCTGCTGCAACAGTACGGCCTTTCACGTCAGATACTTTGGCAGGAAAAGAGACATCAACCCCCACCACACTCCATAAGCCCCAGACAGTGGCAGCGAGTTCCATCTACTCAATGTACACCCAGCAAAGCACTCTTGGAAAGGGTTACCAGGGGCAAAGTACTCTGACCCGTTCTCAACCTCGACGTGAGTACCTCCACCTCATCAGAGACCCAAACAAATTTAGAGGTACCTTGTGATAAATTTCTTAAGGCCCAGTTTGCATTAATGCATTTTAGTTTTAAAATTCATAACCCTTGATACTGTTATGCCTTCTGTCCACACTACCCCAGAGTTTTTAAACCCAAAATTAAGACTTCACCATGGCTACCCATGGCGCAGAAAATCTAATAGGCAGAAGTCCCGAGGCTATTGTTTTTTCAGTCGGGCTACCAAAATCTATCTACTCCGTGCCTGACAGGCTATCTAGATAACCCATCAGGCATGGTCTAGATAAGAAACCCAGACTTCGGGCTACCAGATTTTGCAAGCCCTGCTACTACTTGATTGGGTTTTTTTTTAGTTATTGCGTATCCTTTCCTTATTCATCAAGCTCCTAACTTATGGTCATAATGCTACCGGAAGATGACAGACTAGTCCTGATGACCTGTAAACAATAACATAGATACAAAATGGAAGTTTTGCTCGCATTATTGTTTGCCATCACTTTCGTTGTTCAACCGCTCAGTGTTGTTGACTAATAACCAAATGCAGAGTGAAAGACGTACTTCCTGCTTAGACTTGAACCCAATGCGCATGCCCAAAGTGCGTATATTGTCACGTGATGTACATTTTCAGCTGTATAGTGTGGACAGAGATCTTTTCCGAAATGTTAAATAAAATGCCAATGTGGACGTTGATCATTTTCATTCTAAATGCCAATTTTATCCATTAGTGTAAATAGGGCCTAAGTATCTATTACACAAGATGATCCAACAAGAGCACACAAAACCAACTTCTAAGACATTGACTGCCTTAAACTAATATTCATTTTATTGTCAAACTGACATTTTAAAGCAGTTCCAGCACAGTGTACCGTTTATTTGAAAAAGCTTAGTTGTTTCATGTGGTTATGTAAAAGACTGAAAGTCTCAGCAGGCTAATTAGCTTCAAATAAACATGGATATAGTCTTAATCTGAGCCTTGCGTCTGAACATTTTGAAATTCAAAAGCTTTTTTGTTTAGTTTAAAGCTCTTCAGTGCAGAAACAAATTAGGAACAAAGGATTTGTAGTATTTAAATCAATCTACTTAATTAGTAGACACGGAAGCTTGTCTGACTTCTACAAAATTTTATCTAGGTATATGGAAATTCCAAATAACATTTTATGCACTTGAACTAAGGTGAACTTGAAGTGCAACACTACAGGAAGAGGACACAAATGTGGATTATAATGGACAACTGAATGTAGAAACAGTAACAAAGTTGTAAAAATGTATAAATTAAAGACATAAGCAGACATTATTTGACAGAACTTTCATGTAAGTTATCATTTTTATAGCATTGCATATTTATTGTACTTGAAAATGAGCAGGGAATTATTTGACAATAAAACAGGGGCGTACCTAAACTCTACCCTGCAGGGTAGGGCTCATGGTGATCCTCACTTTTCACAAAGAGATGACTCATTCCTTTGTTACATAACTTAGCAGTCCCTTGGTTCCAACTTTGCATATCTTTAAAACTAAGAGCACATAGGCAAATTGCTTTGTATGAATAGGGACACTGTCGCTCAGACGGAAACAAATATTGAATGAGGATATATAATGAATTGTCTTTAAATTAGATCTACCTTAGAAACATATTCTATGGTCTTGTTTAAAGTGTGTGTGAAATCAAAATGTACAATGTTTATTCTGCTAGTGCACGTTGTTACTCCTTAGGTAAACAATTAATCCATCCAAGTTAATCGGCAAAAAATATATTTTGTGGTAACTTTTAATCAAAGTCTGACCATTTGCTTCTGAGTTTGGAATGTCAGTCCTTCACTGTCAAAGTCAGTTTGACACACTATTCTTAACCACTCCACTCTTACTGTTAGTTTGCTATGAGGGAATGATTTGCAAAATGAAATCCCCACCCCCAACTCAATATTATATTTCAATTGGAAGTACATCGACATATAAAATGAAAGTCTCCGTAACTTTAAATGGTTGGACAGAAATACAGATAATATTGTACCGCCATGTTGCTTTTTATTTGTCTTTTTTATGAAGTTATCCTCATTCTTTTCCTCTTACAGTATACGGTAAGCCAGTCATCCCATCCAGTGTGGGACAGCAGTCCTTTATCCAGGACTTCAATCATATTGAAAAAATGTGTGCTCTAGATGGTGACCAAGTGGACCAGGGCAGCAGTAACTCGGCCCCTGCATCCGCCTCTGTTGAGGGCCAGGACGCAGAACGTGTTCCCCGACCCCTCAGTCCAACTAAACTTCTCCCGTTCCTCTCAAATTCTCATCGACTCCAGAGTGACGTTGACCTGGAGGCCCTCAGGAAGAGACTGCACAATGCACCCAGGCCTCTTAAAAAGCGTGGCTCTATAACAGAATCTGAGGGGCCGGGTGGACCCAACATTCAGAAACTTCTCTACCAGAAGACTACATTGGCAGCTATGGAGACTATCGCCCCAGCTGCTTTCTTTCCGGCAGAAGGTGAAGAGGGATGCAAGCCTGTACCTAATGAAAGCACTAGACCTCAGGAGGGACACTATGATAATACGATACCTGAGTGTGAGAGAGAGGAGGAAGAGCTGACGCCTCCACCGCTTCCACCTCGATCTCCAATCCTGGATGACAACTCCAATTCTAGCACTGGACTGAATGAACCCCAGCTAAAGGAAGAACAGGAAGTCTATGGCCCAGCTGCTCCAGAGCCGTATGTTGAGGAGTATCCACCTTACCCTCCACCTCCTTACCCTAGTATGGCAGAGCAGGAGGGACCAGGGGAGGACAGCATTAATATGAAGGCTCCAGAGGTCACGGGACAGGTCATGTTACCACCGGTAGGTACTGCTACATCACCCCTCTCAAACTCAGTGCTGACTTCATTAGACACACAAACACCTGTCAAGAAAATCTGCCTGATCATGATCTGTCAGGTGTGTTTATACCACAGTAGTGGCTGAGATTAGGAGATAAAGTACATCCAGATGGGTTTTTTTATCACAGAATGAAGTCAAACATGCTTATCAGAACTATATTGGAAAAGACTGATAGATTTATTCTGTTAAAACAACCACCTGGATGTACTTTATCCTGGTTATTACATGTCTACCTGTCTGAATAAAATTAGACACAAACATTCATTAAAGGCAAAGCTGACAGAAATGAAAATGGCTGGACGGAGCATACACTAACCTACAAATTATTCAAACACAAGATTGTGGCAAACAATCAAAAACAGCAGCATCACCGACAAGCATATAAATATGGATGATTGAAGTACTGAGCCTGAGTTATTAGTTTCAGCAGTTGTTTTCTTGGAATAACATACCTTGTGACTGATCAATCAGAATCAAGTATTCCTGAGAGCGGTTTAATGCATTAAAGTTAAAGTATTTTTTGCAACGTTGACATGCCTTATAAAGTCTTATCAGCAGCAGGGAATGGTTTATGCTGGACTGGTTTAGAAAAAAAGTGCAGCTGGGATAAATTCAGCTCAAGCAGTGATTTATTGTTATTGTTATGGTTACCAATCTCAATCTCTGAGTCAACAGGATTCACCCCCTGGTAAAGTTGACCTACAGTTAACCGGGATTACAGCAACTTTTGCAGCCTCCAGTGTTTTTTGCTGTGGTGTGAACACACATAAACAGTGATCCAGGCATATATTTAACAAACTAGATGTCTTAGGAGGACAGGGATACATGAACACACAGCCAAAAAACGAAAGCATTTTCTATGCCTTGATCAGCATATTTCAGCTCCCTTTACTGCATATATTGTATTCCTAATCCACCTTAACTCTTCAATTCGATAGTAGAGGCTTAGACCTTAAATTGTTGTGTCCAATAAAGTCTAAAATGTGGAGTACCCCAGCAGCAGGGTTGGTCTTGATGAATGGGTTGAAATTGAAAATCTTTTTTGCTGTGCTAAGGTGTGCAAGCATTTGAGAATAGTCAGGTACTGACTCGACACTGAGCAGTACATTGCAGTCAAACACTGCGGAAAAACTTGGGAGACCAAAGGATGCATAGAGTTTGAATCAAAGCCATACAAGTGAACACCTTAAAGTCTCTTTAATGTCAACTTTAAAGTCTCTTGTCCTTTATTCATATGTGTCCATTAAATACACAAGATCATATGATGCTTTCTTTGTATTTGTACAATTCAATAAGCTATACAGTATTACATTTACAAAATGTAGTTTCTGAAAATGATCCCAAGGCACAATGGCAATATTTGGGACAAGTTCCTTATTTTTATATAAGACACTATCTAAGTATTTAACTTAGAGCTTTGAGTCAAGTCTGGCCACAGACAGCGAAAAAGGGGAGATCGAAAGAGAGAAAGGATGAAGACAAGTAAGGTCAGTAGAGATTCCGATCAAACCATCCATTCTGGGCTGTTGCTTAGCAACAAGCCACACTAAGATTCTGAGCACTCCACACGGATCTCATTAAACATTTAAATGGAGCAGAAGTGGCAACCAGTGACCCTCAATGGGCTTTTAATATGAGGAATGAAAGAGTGGTTCATGTCAGGCTAACACCTACAGGAGTATGATTACTTCATGTTCACGAACTTTACCACTTCACCACTATGAAGGAATTAATAAATTATACAATGTATACAGAATTTCATTCTTGTATATAATAAATGCATTCATTCACCTTTCATCCATCCCCATCCATTTCCCAGGGCAAGAGAACTAACCTCCGTAAGACTGGTTCAGAGCGCATTAACCATGGCATGCGTGTGCGATTTAACCCCCTGGCCCTCCTGTTGGATTCTTCTTTAGAGGGCGAGTACGACCTTGTCCAGAGGATCATATATGAGGTGAGGAAAACGCCAAGATCACTTGCATACTTCATCCACTAGTGAGTAATACACAGATCAGGTACATGTCTGTATATGATATCCAGGTGGACGACCCCAGTTTGCCCAATGACGAGGGCATCACTGCTCTGCATAATGCTGTATGTGCTGGACATACGGAAATCGTTAAGTTCCTGGTGCAGTTTGGAGTGAATGCGAATGCCGCTGACAGCGATGGATGGTGAGTGGAAAAGGTGTTTATGAAAAGCCCTAACCCTTAGTTTAAAACAACAAAATAATACACCTCTTTCTCTACCTCAGGACTCCCCTGCACTGTGCCGCTTCTTGTAATAATGTGCAAGTGTGTAAATTCCTGGTGGAATCGGGAGCTGCTGTGTATGCCATGACCTACAGCGACATGCAGACAGCAGCAGACAAGTGTGAAGAGATGGAGGAGGGTTATGCCCAATGCTCCCAGTTTCTCTATGGTGAGAAGCCTGTCCTCACATTAGGAAATATATCTGAATAGAACTAATGCTGGGTTCACATCAAACAAGGAGCACCGCATCACTTACTCAAATCAAAGACTATAGAATACTATAGAACTATAAAATAGTGTAACGTCAATATGGCGAATGAAGCCCCGCCTTCAAGTACAGAAGTTAATTATCGATAGCTATAAACTAACAATTCTCTAGGGGAGGGGCTCGAAGTTTCTGCAATTTTTGTGTAATTTAAATGTAAAAAAATTCAACTAAAGAGACGGTTGTTTTTTATGTAACCGACCAGTCCTACTCTACCCAATCTGGTCTGAGCTGGGATCAAACCGATGATTCTTCATATTGGAGTCTGTTGCTCTAACAAGTAGGCTAACTTTGCTAGATGGCATACATTACACTTATCCAACTAAACCTCACTCCCATCCCGGACGAGCCCCCACGTGTAACCCACCAAACCGGTCTGAGCTGGCATCAAACCGGCGATTCTTCTTATGAAAGTTGGTTGCTCTAACACAGACCATGGCATCTAGCGTCTGTCGCTAGAGCACCTTTAGTGGTCATAGGAGGTTTAACATGCACTTCGCTAACTAGCCTTTTTATTGGTGATTCCTAATATGAAATTGAATTGTAAGCTTGGCAAGCAACTTAAGAAAATTTGATGTTTTCCCATTCAAACAGAGTGCCAGAGCCTACTGCCCGAGAGGCGTTTCAAAGATGGCTGCCGAGTAAAATAAGTTGCCTTAAAGAGACTTTGCTCTAGTTTACTCACGGAATGGTTTTCCCCCTCACACAAATTTTTCACCTGAGTTCAGTTATTTGAACTCGCGGAAGAAGCAAATGATGCGTATGGTCACATTCCTCGCATCTAGCATTCAATGTAATTCGCACCGCACAACGAGACTTCACTTCCATTTTTACGTTTCCGATGCATAATTGACCTTATTCCGTGTTTGGTGTGACGCCACCATAATAGTTCAGCTTGTAGTGCGTCACAATAATACCTGCAAGTGTAAATTTATAGTACCGAGTTTTATTATTTTCTACAGGAGTGCAGGAGAAGATGGGCATCATGAACAGGGGCGTGGTGTACGCCCTGTGGGACTATGATGGAGAGAGCCCAGATGAGTTGTCCTTTAAGGAAGGAGACTGCCTGACTGTCTTACGAAGAGAGGATGGGGAAGAAACAGAGTGGTGGTGGGCAAGATGTGCTGACAATGAGGGCTACATACCTCGTAATCTCCTTGGGGTAAGGAAGTGCCTTCGTATTTTTTTAAACGTTTGCATGCAATATATGGTCGCGACATCAGAATGAATGGTTAGCGTCACTAAGTTCTATTAGTCTAATTAAAAAATGGTAACTCTTTAGTTCAAGTAAAAGTTCTCACCATTTATCACTGGCTTATTACCTGCCTAGTTTTAAAGAGCCCATATTATACATGAAATAGGGTCATATTTAGGTTGTAAGGGTCTCCAACAACAGTCTAATATGCATGCAAGGTCATAAAACACTTTGATGGTCTTATAACCTGCATTTATTTTTACCTAATTATCTCAACGACTCCCATATGAATCGTTCAGCGATTCATTTGTTCCCAACCCCCTCCTCAGCGCGAAGCTAATGTGCGCTGATTGGACCGATGACAGCCTGCTGCGATTGGTCGACAGTGACAGCCTTCAGCACGAGACAGAGTGAAATGCCCAGCTGGTAATCAACTATATAAAAGTAGTCACAGTGCACACGCGCTTCATAGTGTAAGGCTTTTTTCTCACACACACACACAACCCTCCTCAGAAGAACTGGGGAGATCGACGCGAGTCTCTCTCTCTCCCTCTCTCTCTCTCACACACACACACACACAACGCTCCTCAGAAGAACTAGGGAAAGCGACGCGAGTCTCTCTCTCTCTCTCTCTCTCTCTCTCTCTCTCTCTCTCACACACACACACACAACGCTCCTCAGAAAAACTAGGGAAAGCGACGCGAGTCTCTCTCTCTCTCTCACACACACACACAACGCTCCTCAGAAGAACTAGGGAAAGCGACGCGAGTCTCTCTCTCTCTCTCTCTCTCTCTCTCTCTCACACACACACACACACATACACACAACGCTCCTCAGAAGAACTAGGGAAAGTGACACGAGTGTCCTGTCTCCTAGCTTATGATCGATCGCCATAGCAACGACAAACGGCAGTGGAACGCGAGCTCACAAAAGCCTTTAACGTTAAATCCGTAAACAAAGCGGCACGCGTCGCGTTTTTAACGTGGCTTACATGTGATAAGAGAATATAAAGAGTAACCGCGTGTACTGTACCAGGTTAACAACTCATCTTTGGGTAGAGACTGTCAATATTATCCATCTGAGCACAGCGTGACTTCATTGGACCGGCGGCGTCTGTGTGTGTGTGTCTAGTGTTTTTTCTGTGTTAGTGGGCGGGGCCGCAGGTTTCAAATCTCCCTGGTTTGCGCGCGTAACTACTGGCGAGGCTTGTGTTTCGTGGCTGCGTCATCGCGAAACACCTAATGACTCGTTATCAAGGCGACTCGTTTGAAGCACTATGAGTCGACTCTTTTATAGATGAATCAATAGTTTTAAACACTGTACACTTACAGATTTAAGCCTTAGCTGGATATTTCACTTCACTTAGAGCTGTGGTACACACTACATGGAAGGGCATTTTCAAAAACCCATAATATGGGCTCTTTAAGATAGTAACTGTGTATTAGCACTTATATAGTATGATCTTATTTTACAACCATAGTTCTACCCAGTACCTAAACCCAACTACTACCTTAATAACTATCAATAAGCAGCTAATTAGCAGCTTATTGAGCTAAAAGTCTTAAATAATGGTTTGTTAATGGTTTGTTAATAGCGTGAATTGTTACTTACAATAAAGTGTGACGATAAAATACCTAATACCTAAAACTATCGAGATATTGATTTTTAGGTGGTATCACCAAGCCCTATATTGTATGTTTCATAACTGTCAGTTTCATGTGAGACAGCAATGCTTTTCTATGGCTTGTTTCTTCTACCCTTCACATTTTATAGTATTTCAAAAGAAGCATAATAGCGCCCCCTACCATATTACAGTGAAACTACAGAGTTAATAGTTGACAAGTCAACCAAAAATGACTGATAAATGTTGTTCTTCCTATAGCTGTACCCCAGAATCAAGCCCAGACAGAGGAGCCTGGCGTAGGAATCTCCAAATCAGCGCTGATTCCCGAGAGATATTTCCCGAGAGATATTTCATTGCATCATTTCAACAGTCGCTTAGTTCTTCAGAGCAAAATAAATATCTGAAGGTGATCGCTTCACATTTTCATTGTGAAAAAAAGAGAATAGTTTCATGTTGGTATGCTATACATGTTTGTAAGGTTACAAGCTTTGGACCAGTAGACTTAGACGCACATTTCAGAAGCAGGTTCAAGCATGTGTAGTTAGACGAAGGACTTCCGAATGGTACAGATGCATTAATAGTCATCTGAGTATCGTATTTCAAATGAAGGATGTCAGATTTAGAGATTTCATCTTTTTAAATCAATTTTCTGTATTCACTAATGCTGATTTGTTTCACAAAGTGCAAAACAAGAGGCATTCATCTTTTGAAGGTTAAAAAAATAAGAGTTTTCTATAATATTTTTGTTCTTATTTTATTCATAATGCCATGTTACATAAACCGTTCTTATGGTGCTTGCTGCTACGCTACAACAGTGTGTTCTGTGAACAATTAACAATTTATTGTGCAAAGACAGCTTTCATTTATCATAATAAAACTTGACATAAATCCTTGACAATGTGTTTTTATTTGGAATTGGAATGTTTCTGGTTCATAAAAATCTTACGTTATGATAATGCATACAGCATTATGGCCCGTTTCCACTGAGTGGTACAGTATGGTATGGGTAGGTACAGGTCACCTTTATCAGGCTTGCATTTCCACTGCTAAAAGGGTACCAATGGTACACTTTTGGTGGGCCTGGTGTATGATAGAAAGTTTCAGTCATACGCGCTCGAGGAAATGTCAAAGTAAAGCTGTACGGGTCGTTCACATATCATTTGAGAAGTACTTCTCACAAAACAGATGCTGTATACACATAAATACTTGTGTAGAAATGTTCATTACTAACCTTTCTATGAACAGTATTTGATTTATAGCTGCAGATCATTAATAGTGTGAAATAGCTCACTGTAACGTCTGCAGTTATGTATAATAAATAAATAAATGCAACATGTATGAACATGAGCAGCCCCTTACAGTCTTCGATATCTTACCAATAACAAAAAACTACACACAGCATACATTTAGTCCTTATTTGGGTTCAAAAGCAACACACAACACATAGCCCAGACCGTGCAAACCTCTCATCTGTATCTTTAATCTTCAGCAGCACATGTAACCTGTTAGAAAGTAATTCTGTCATTCCGAGTTCATAATAGTCTAAAAGGCGATGATAATAGTTAAACATGGCAGTTTGTTCCTGTTTTAGGTTGCTGAAAAAATCATTTGCTTTGTTTTTTTGGGGATTTTCCTTTGTTTTTTCACGCTTCACTCTCACGTTTGTCCATTTCTGAAAGGATCGGATGTCAGAAGCGCTTCAATAATAACATGCATGTTGTTATTATTATCAGCTCAAGAAGTTCGCTATTTAAAATATAGATGCACACGCAAGCGCAAGCGAGAAAGCGAAACTGCTTGCGCTTCAGATGGGCTCGTAAAAAACTAAGGGGCACAGGGTACATTCTGCTCTTCTTCTTGGGTTGTAGCTGTTCATCAAGACAACAACAAGGTTTGTTTGAGCTCAGGTCGACCATGCCTCGTTATTATATGTATATATTATTACCGTGTGATGTCTCAGCTGTGTATTTAAAAATGGCGCTTCTTTTGTTTTCATTCTCCTGGCTTGTTGCAGGAGCGAGTGACATATCTCTGTAAACCAATAGTGTTCAGCTGCGCATCTTGCTCTGCCTTTTGGTACCCTTTTGTTGTGCTAGGTACCCTTTGGAAAGGGTACCCAAAAAGTGGTATGATACAGTTCGATTTTTAGGTACCTTTTGACAGTGGAAACGGCCATTAAAGTGTATTGAACCGTACTGTACAACTCAGTGGAAACAGTATTTATACAATTATACAATAAAGGAACTTTCTGAGAGTTTGCACAAATTTAAAATGTGAGAGGATTTTTTAAATTTATTTTATTTTTTGGAATTTTTACCTTTAATGGATAGGACAGTATTGACAGGAAAGCGTGGGGAGCAGAGCGGGAAAGGATCGGCATTGGATCTCAAGGCAGGAATCAAACTTTGGTCACGGTGAGCACCGGTGTGCCATGTGTCGACACAGTAAGCCAGATAGATTTTGAGTTTTTAATAGAGGTGGGCCGTTATCTGCGTTAACATGCTGCGTTAATGCGAGACTCTTATCGGCGATAAAAAAATATCGCCGTTAATTTATTCTCAAAGTTGGGAGCTGGGTCTGTTCTACGCAAGCTATGATGACTTTTACCTTGATATTTTAGCGCGGATGTATACCTGGCCAAATTGCACTGTAGGTGGCGAGAACGAGTCTTCAAACCTGTGTGTATTCCTTCTGTGAAATCACCACATCAAACGTGATGTGCTAACATGGATGCAGTTCACTAGAGTGAATCAGATTAAAGTTAACTCCACATCTATCAGGCACCTGTAGAGTTGCGTTTGAGTAAAACATATACAAGTAAAATGAACCGGGTGCTTTTTAAAATGAATGACGGTAAATGAAATTCAAACCGGTGAGCCGTCTGACAAAAAAAGTGCCCTTCTGAATCAAATCAGCAGGATGCCCTTCTGGATCTTTCCCTTACTTCGAAGACACTACTGACTACATTTACATGGACATCTGTAATCTAGTTTTTCACCTTAATAGACAATAATATAATTAAGGTGTTTATATGAAGTGCTTTCATTTAAGAGTTTCATGAACTCATGAACATTTCATTCATGCCCCCGTGACAAACTGGGGTACTGGGTTATTGGACGCAAAAAAGGAGTGGTGAGAGTGTTATGGAATTTAATAATGCCGAATGGAAAGAAAAAACTTCCGCATTTCGTGATGTATGTGTGTGTGTGTGTGTGCGGTCCTTTACTGTCGGAAAATAAGACGAAAAGTCCTACATGGCGGTAATAGTTTGATTGCGGTGTTTACTTCAATAATGCCACTAATATATGCTCCACGTCTTAATACCATTTCTGTTTAGTTCAATTATGACTTTAGTCAGATTAAGGTAATCAAAAATTGCCGTTTTGAGCTTGTGTAACTAGGCCTACAGTTCAAAATTCATGTTTAGCTGAATAAACAGTAAACACAAGTACATCTTATTGAACATCATTTATTTTCATCACCAATTATCATAGTAGAACAGTTCCTCAAGCAGTTTGTGATGCATTTTGAAAACAGGAGATGAGCCCCTGGTCTAATGCGCCACCTGGCTTGAGAAACAAAGACTTACTTTTAGTAATTATTCGGGTAGCACACATATTCTAATTGCCTTTGGCAGAATTCAAATGAGCCAGTTTAATCTCGATTAATCTAGATTAATTCCAAGATTACAGTGAGATTAATCTAAATTTTAAAAAAAATCTATGCCCACCTATAGTTTTTAATAGAAATCAATAATATAACAAACAAGAGGTTCCACAAGAACAGTAATTCTTTATTATACTGTATAGGAACTAATAGCGAAGCAATAGACTAGTCAGGTTTTCAAGTCTTTTCTTTTAAAAGTACATGAAATGAAGATACATTCCAAACATCATAAGCCAACCAGCTGCACTTCAAACAATATGAATGATTCTTTTTGTAAGCACAGCATGCACTGTTGACCAAGAGCTGAATTTATGAAAAGAGATTGGGCTGCATTTATAAAACACAAGCAGAACTATTTGCTTTATGCAACATAGGCTCATTCTGAAAACGTAGCCCTGGAGATTGTAAATTATGTAACCAGAAGTACGTATGGCTGCATTTTGTTTTTACAATGATCGCTATGGAGCGGTACGACGCCGTTTCTTTTCGCGCTTACTTCTGTGTGGACAGCTTTCCCGATGTTACCAGTTTGTATAGTGGCTCACTGCGTACGTTAGCAGACTTGAGACGCTGAGAGGAGTTGACCATGATGACTGGGTTCGAGTCTAGTGAAGAACAGTTGCAAAAAGTGGGTAAGACAAAAACAAGCCAAAAAATAAAATAAACAAGTAAATAACAGGGTGAGAATGTGGTAAAATCTGAAAACGTGGTAAAAATCAGGCGAGGACTTTTCTTTATCTGGATTGCTTTTTAAAACTGCTGGTTGGGTTTAGGGAAGTGGGTGAGCGGGTCAGTCGGTGCTTCTGAAAACACTATTGGGTGGGTCGGTTGATCGGTCAGTCAGTCGACAGCGGCCTCTGGTGGATTTACACGAGAATGGCAGGTGTGAATGGCACTTGCGAGAAAAATTTGAGATCTGAAAAAGCATATACACAGCATCCTCTGGTGGATTAAAAAACTGCAAAAAAAAAAAAAACCCAAAAAAACCTACCCCCTGGGACATAGTTGGTACTCTAGAGAAATGTATATAGGGGTACGTTTTCAGAATGAGCCTGGTTGGTTTTATATGTACAAAAAACATACGTAAAACTATCCTTGACACAAAGGTTTATGTGGAAATCTGTGCAAGAATGGTTGTACCAGCAAATTACAATTGCAAATGTGTTCTGTTTAAGTTTCATGCAAGATGCCCAATACAGCTGAATAAAACTAGCTATATTTAGTTTAGTAACTTCAAATGGTACATTTATATCCATGATCAGTACATTCAATGTTTTTTAAATTGCACAAAATCTTGAATAGGAGTGCACACGGGTGAACAAGACACACAACACAATAATTATCTGGGTTCCTGTGCATGCCCAGGACAAATACTGATCACACAAAGCTGCCATAAATGTTCAGTTAACCCTGTAAGCCAGGGGTGGGCAAACTCGTTCCTGGAGGGCCGGTGTCCTGCATGGTTTAGCTCCAACACTTATTAAACACACCTGAAGATGCTAATCAGTGTCTTCAAGATCACTAGAAATCTATATGCAGGCGTGTTTGATTAGAGTCGTAGCTAAACTGTGCAGGACACCGGCCCTCCAGGACAGAGTTTGCCCACCCCTGCTGTAAGCCATCTGAAATGACCTAAGCCTTGCTAATATTTGCTAACATATATAAGTGTGCAATATGCACAATTGTTTTGGATTCATATCAGTGAAGACAAACATATGATTAGGCACAATTTAACCTAGATCACTACAACCCAGTCATGCCTGACTGATCCTACAACCCTAGAAGCTCCTGAATCTCCTTAGCTGGGTCACTCCTTATCTCCCTTTATTCAAAACAGGGGGCGATATTCTGTCATGTCAACAAACATGCACGGAAACAAAACCAAATGACATGAACAAAACGTGGATGGTTGTTTATAATGAAATTAAAGATAAAATATTTAACAATGCTGCATCTTGCTGATTAATACCTCTGACGGGCTACAGACTGTGTCCAAATGTTTTGGCTGTATCTCAGCTATAATTATTGGGTCAACGTTTTCTTTACAGGTCAGAATACACCAAGCCAATTGTTGGAATTGTTGAACATGTGTTAGGCTAGTTTGTTTGGTGTGTTCCACACATCACATCTCATCAGGTTAATGTTGGAGCGAGTTGGCCTGATTCAACATGAAGAATTGGCATCGGTGAAAGTGAGCGCTTTGGTTGTTGAATCAGAACATGACAACAAAAACTGAAGTGACGAAACCAAGCCAACAGGGAACAAGCAGAAGTAAAAAAAAAAATCTCATTCCAATCTCAAGTCAATTGGGTCAAAACTGTTTTAAGCTTGTCCACTTTCAACCACTTCCAGAGGTAATGTCAAAAATAGTTTAAAATCGGTTAATTTTTTAAAACTGACATGTCGTTGAATGCATTCGGACATCATACCAAGCTCCTTCGAAACTGAGAATTCTACTGGACATTACATCTGGGAAGAAATAGCACAAACCCTGGACAAAGATGAAACTTTGCCAGTCATTTGCTGAGGCAACTGGGGAGCAATCGGGGGTTCAGTCCCTTGCTCAAGGGCATCTTAGATGTGGGTACTAAAGGTAGAAGAAAGTGTTGTTTATTCACTTCTCCTCACCTACAA
Source organism: Danio aesculapii (assembly GCF_903798145.1). Lineage (NCBI taxonomy): Eukaryota > Metazoa > Chordata > Actinopteri > Cypriniformes > Danionidae > Danio > Danio aesculapii. The sequence goes on along the minus strand of NC_079456.1, from coordinate 31,914,894 downwards.
CTCCTGCTGGTACTTGGAATAATACTTGTGTCCTTTGATTTACATTTCCGACTCTTTAACAATTAGTCCACAACTGTATGCATATGCTAAACCAGGGGTGTCCAAACCTGCTCCTGGAGGCCCAGTGTCCTGCAGAGATTAGCGCTTATCTTAAATAACATATCTAAACAAGCTAATCAGGTCTTGAGAACATAGTAGTCATGTGTGTTGGATCTGGTTCGAGTTATAATCGGGTCTTCAGAATATTCTAGTCCTGTGTGTCAGATCAGGGTCGAGCTTATAATTGGGTCTTCAGAATATTCTAGTCCTGTGTGTCAAATCAGGGTCGAGCTTATAATCAGGTCTTCAGAATGTTCTAGTCCTGTGTGTCGGATCTGGTTCAAGCTAAGGATCAGGTCTTCAGAATGTTCTAGTTCTGTGTGTCGGATCTGGTTCAAGCTAATAATCGAGTCTTCAGAATGTTCTAGTCCTGTGTGTCGAATCTGGTCCCAGCTAATAATCGAATCTTCAGAACATTCTAGTCCTGTGTGTCAGATCTGGTTCAAGCTAAAAATCAGGTCTTTAGAACATTCTAGTCCTGTGTGTCGGATCTGGTTCGAGCTAATAAGCGGGTCTTCAGAACGTTCTAGTCCTGTGTGTCGGTTCTGGTTCAAAACTAATAATCAAGTCTTCAGAACATTCCAGTCCTGTGTGTCGGATCTGGTTCAAGCTAATACTCAGGTCTTCAGAACATTCTAGTCCTGTGTGTCGGATCTGATTCAAGCTAATACTCAGGTCTTCAGAACATTCTAGTCCTGTGTGTCGGATCTGATTCAAGCTAATACTCAGGTCTTCAGAACATTCTAGTCCTGTGTGTCGGATCTGGTCCGAGTTAAAATCGGGTCTTCAGAATGTTCTAGTCCTGTGTGTCGGATCTGGTTCAAGCTAATAATCGAGTCTTCAGAACGTTCTAGTCCTGTATGTCGGATCTGGTTCAAGCTAATAATTGGGTCTTCAGAACGTTCTAGTCCTGTGAGTTGGATCTGGTTCAAGGTAATAATTGGGTCTTCAGAACGTTCTAGTCCTGTGTGTCGGATCTGGTTCAAGCTAATAATCAGGTCTTAAGAACATTCCAAACTTGTGTGTCCGATCTGGTTCGAGTTATAATCGGGTCTTCAGAATGTCCTGTGTGTCGGATCTGGTTCAAGCTAATAATTGGGTCTTCAGAATGTTCTAGTCCTGTGTGTCGGATCTGGTTCAAGCTAATAAGCGGGTCTTCAGAACATTTTAGTTCTGTGTGTCGGATCTGATTCAAGCTAATAATCAGGTCTTCAGAACATTCTAGTCCTGCTTGTCGGATCTGGTTCAAGCTAATATTCGAGTCCTGTGTGTCGAATCTTGTTCAAGTTAATAATCAGATCTTTAGAACATTCTAGTCTTGTGTGACGGATCTGGTTTAAGCTAATAAGCGGGTCTTCAGAACGTTCTAGTCCTGTTTGTCGTATCTGGTTCAAGCTAATAATCTGGTCTTCAGAATATTCTAGTCCTGTGTGTCAGATCAGGGTCGAGCTTATAATTGGGTCTTCAGAATATTCTAGTCCTGTGTGTCAAATCAGGGTCGAGCTTATAATCGGGTCTTCAGAATGTTCTAGTCCTGTGTGTCGGATCTGGTTCAAGCTAAGGATTAGGTCTTCAGAATGTTCTAGTTCTGTGTGTCAGATCTGGTTCAAGCTAATAATCGGGTCTTCAGAACATTGTAGTCTTGTGTGTCGGATCTGGTTCAAGCTAATAAGCGGGTCTTCAGAACGTTCTAGTCCTTCGTGTCGTATCTGGTTCAAGCTAATAATCTGGTCTCCAGAACATTCCAGTCATGTGTGTCGGATCTGGTTCAAGCTAATAATCAGGTCTTTAGAACATTCTAGTCCTCTGTGTCGGATCTGGTTCAAGCTAATAATCGGGTCTTTAGAACATTCTAGTCCTGTGTGTCAGATCTGGTTCAAGCTAATAATCGGGTCTTTAGAACATTCTAGTCCTGTGTGTCGGATCTGGTTCAAGCTAATAATTAGGTCTTTAGAACATTCTAGTCCTGTGTGTCGGATCTGGTTCAAGCTAATAATTAGGTCTTTAGAACATTCTAGTCCTGTGTGTCGGATCTGGTTCAAGCTAATAATTAGGTCTTTAGAACATTCTAGTCCTGTGTGTCAGATCTGGTTCAAGCTAAACTCTGCAAGATGTTGGCCCTACAGGTACAGGAATAAACACCCCTATGTTAAGCATTCACATCAAAAGACAAAGTGTACTTTGGGCTATACTAACATTTTTACTGTGCAAATCTTTCTCAGAATGAAACAAATCTAAAGTGCACCAGTTCTTCTGGGACAACACCATTTATTAAATACTACAGAAGATCTGAAGAATAATAATAAGAAGAACTGCTGTTAAAATAATTGCATCTCTCTGAAGCAGCCAGGAGTTGCTGCTGGAGAAATCTGCTCCAGATACCCAACTTAGCGACCCAAAATCCCACATGCTTCACTGAAGGTCAGCCGGCTTTGTCTTAAAATGGGAAGCACGCACATGTGCAAAAACAGGAGAGGTTTCCGAGCTTCATTACACACAGCAGACGTTAATCGGTAAATCACTGTAGCACAACCCTCCAAATGTCACAGGAACCGAGAGCACTTACGCACAGGCAAATTTGCAATTAATATAAGCAAATCTACACTCTGAGTGGAAATGAAAAGTGCACAATAAAACCAGGGGGTGCAAACTCAAGGCAAGAACAGGAAGGGTCCTTTTTCGATTTGTGGTGTCACTCCCGCCGTGTTTAAGTGAGGTTCTGGTTGTGGTTCTGATCAGGCACGAGGTTCTGGGTGGAGGGTAGAAGGTGCGTCACGTGTCCGATGCCTTTGGTCACCCCTTCTCTGAAGAGCAGTTTAGCTCCCACACGCAAATACTCAGGGTGCTTCAAGAATCTGAAACAAACAACGGCTCGCTCTCCGGTCCGCAGCTCCTCCTGGAGGACGAACACAGATACATTACTGTGATGATATGCACACAGCAACAGATTCTTACACAAAGGTAATGAAATCAGCAAGGTTAGTAAATAGGGATGTCCCGATCAGGTTTTTTTACCCTCGAGTTAGAGTCATTTGATTTTGAGTATCTACTGATAATGAAACCCAATCTGATACTTCTATAATACATTAAAAAAAAGAATAAAGCAGAGTGAAGAAAAAGATCCAGGATGTTCCTTATTTTTTATTTAATTCACCTTATTGTAACATTCAACAATTCTATTAACAAACAAAGCACTTATGTGAGGTAGCTTGAACAATCAAGTAATAAATAACATCAATTCTTCACTCTTGGACTTTAGTGCAACAGTAAATATAAAAACAAATAGCACCTCAACCTAAAATACCCGGCAGGCAATCCCAAGTTTACATATCTTACGGTTTGCTATGGCAATGCTATCTTCATCAACTTTATAATACCTCTAGATTGAAGACATACTCGCGATTTCCGCTTTAAGAAGCTTCCGTGTTCTACTTTGCCGGCATTTCACCAATACCATCAACAAAAGTGATGTCATGCTGCACACGTTGCTATTTCTGTGTGAAGTCAAGCAAGAAGTCTAGCTCTGTGCCACCACATAACTATAGATGTGTTAAAAAATAACGAGACTATATATTTATATACATGAATATTCAAGTCCTGATCGGGAGGTAACATCCGATTCTGATCGATCTGAAACTGCGTGATCGAGCACGATTTTTGATCATGTGATCGGATCTGGACATGCCTATTAGTAAATACATGATTACGGCCAAACAGTATCTCTTTGAGGTCAGGAAACAAATCCCCACCTTTCCAAGGAGGCACTCCACCGTGGCGGTCTGCCTGACATTTCCTATGTGCACCGTGACCTGGAAACCACGGCGGAAAGTCTTGGCGTGGAACAGGAGGACAATGGCGGCCTCAAACTGCCAGCAAATTGTAGGGTTCATTTTAGGACTCACCATGACCATTCCCTACAAAAACACAAATGCTTATTAAAACTCCTCTCATCACAAAGACATGGCTATGTAAAGACTTTTTGGTCATTTTAAGATCAGACCTTTCGGAGTAGCGAGCGATCAAAGTTTCCAAGTGCGAGTGTGGCGGCCTGTCCGGCCCTCAGGACGCGGCAGCCGGAGCGATTCCTATGAATACTGCACACCTTCAGCCTCAGAAACTTCCCATCATCAGTGGGACCAACAACTAGCCGATCTCCTTCACGACACACACCGCTGCGTGTGAATGGAAAGTCAATTAACATATATCATATTCCCATATTAACTTGAGAAGAGAAGTTTGTCGAGACAAATTGAATATTGATTTTTTTTTTTTCAAAGCCTTGAGGTGTGAAGGTTACACATGCCTTACGGTGCAGTCACATTAACTGCAGTTTGATGAACTCAAATGGTTCTCTCCAGGAGAAATCCAATCATTTCAATTGGATTGTGAGTAATTGGGAACTTCAAGAGAGGTATAAATATTCTCCCAGGCAGAATTCACAAGGGGTTCAAGTTGTTTGGTTTAGAAGTGACTTATAAATGAGCTGTGTTTCACACAGCCCGAAAAGTTAAACCAAACATTTAGATCGCCCCCTGGTGTCTGCCTGCAGTATAGCTTATAAACAAAGTACACTTCTCAAAATCCATATTTTCTATCATTTTTAATGCAGTGAAGTTATATGTGCAAGATGACTGTGACCAATTTGAATATTTTGGCTTTATTTTTGTTCCATAGAAGGATGTGGAGATGCACAATTAATTTTTTTACAGTTTATGAACTACCTCATTACATTGCTTTTGGCTCAATGTTTACAGAATATAATTTTGATGTTTTCAGGAATTTCATGGCTAGGGTGTTCTCTGAATTTGTCAGAATAATGGTGAGCACTTTTAAAGATGGTTAAAAGAGGTTCCTAAAGTGTTGGAAAGCATTTGATAATTATAAGACAAAACTTGTATGTGTTCCGGATGCTTGCAAAATTGATTTGAATTATTGCTAAGCTATGAAGTGGAGGAACTATGAAGTCCATTTGTATTCAAAAACACGGAAGTGAGTTAGCAATTTAACAGTTCCGGTTCCCTCGTTCCAGAGTCAATAGATTTTTAGAATGGGATTTCGGTTAAATCGCTTAAATAAGGTCCGTGGCTGACACAAACTCAAGATACTTTCATGTTTTATTCTATGACATAAAACACATCAGTTACATCACACTCTTGATTTTTTTAAATCAGTTACGCTTCTTTAAAAAGACGGTGGCTATCAAGTTGCTAAATGGGACTACAGGTGGTGTCGGAGACATTATACGTCATTGAGGGGTTGCTAAGCAGTTACTTCAATACATAAGCATTGCTAAGTTGTACATAAGTAGAAATAGTTCCCCTAAACATGAAAATTTTGTCATCATTTACTCACCCTTAACTTGTTTCAAACATGTTTGAGTTTCTTTTCTTCTCTTGAACACAATGGAAGATACAGTATAGTAAAGCAAGCTGTAAACCTAGACTTCTATAATATCTGTTTTTCCTGCTATAAAAGTAAATGGTTACAGGTATTTAGTCCTCACAATTGTGCAGAAAAAGAGTTACGGCGTTGTTATGTGGTTGCTAAGATGATTGCTATGCTTTCATAAAGTGTGGTTGCAAGTGCTTTGGTAGACGGTTGCCAGAAACTTGCTACAGAGATCATTTGCTATGGTGCTGTTGTGTGCCGAGTCGATGGTTTTGCAGGCCGGTTCTTGGTTTTTCTAGGTGGTTTCTAGGGAGTTATTAAACAGCCAGACAGACAAACACATTTGGACTGACCTGTACAGAGTTCCACCAACAACCGTCCCCACATCAGGAACACTGTAAATCTCATCAACCTGTAAGAACACAATGATTTCACATAATGCGATGCTAGAATTGAGACAATAACTAAATGTTGTCGAATGAATGTTGAGCGTGTGTACCTGGAACTCTGTGAGCTGCTGCATAAGCTCCTCTTGCTCTTTGCTGTTGCTCAATGGAGGAAGAATGTTGAAGAAGACCTTCAGAAGGTCCAGATTCTCCCCTGATACGCTGGAGAGTGTGAAGATGGGTGTCACGCTGTGGGAAAGTAGATACATCATTACACACACACACAAACTATTAGCGCTGGGTTGCTTAATAGGGTATTTAAGTAGTTTGCATATTTGTGTGTTAAAGGTACAAGGCTCATGGTAAGCAATAAGAAAAAAAAAGTTTATATATATATGAATATAAAAACAACAACTATAAGCAAGTAATATATTTAGGCCCCCTGCATTTTAATAGGCTTCAAGGAACAGTCAATGTCATAACCATCAGATGTGTTTTTATGTGTGAAATAATTGATAATAGACAATAAAAACTGCACATCCTTACTAAGATTGTAAGCGTACTTCAAAGGGAGGAAATAAAAGTGTATAATAACCTGTCGTTTCGCACACATGTACCTGGAGGATTGTGCGAACTGCTGTGCAGCGGTGACTGCATCATCAGGGTTTGCCACCACCATGGGGATCTTGTTACAGCCGGGCTGTTTGAGGACTCTCTCTAGCTGACGGACCGTTTTCTCCACTGTGCTTTTGCCACAGAGGTCCACTTTACTCACCACAATGAAAATGGGCACCTTTAGTGCCATCGCTAAACCCAGGTGCTCCCTAGTTGTGCCAGCTGGGGGAATTGAACAATCGAAGTTTTTAAATCACATTCACATCTTTTAAATCAATATAGAGTGGAGATCAAAATTAAAGCACAACCTACAATTTCCCTTAACTTTCAGAGCACTGCTTGTGTAACCCACCGGTCCAACACCACCGGTCCTACCTGTACAGCACTTCACTAGCTGGTCTACACTCGACCCCCTAAACTTCACTCCCATCCGGGTCACGGCACCAATGTAACCCACTAGTCCTACACCACCCACTCGCTCCAAACTAAAATTGAACAAATGATTCTTATCATGGGAGGTGGTTGCTCTAACGAGGAGGCTAGTGCTGATGATACACAGGGCAACTTTTTGAGCAATGTTGCTGGGCAACTTTGGGTAATTATGCCATAATAGGCAATGAGGAGAGACACAGGCTAACTAATTAGGGCAATGGGCTACAGATACAATACTGTTGTCTATTCTTAATGGGGAAAATAGCCAAGCAACATCGCTCTGCAAAATTTCCCAAAAAGTTATTTTGTATATCATTGGCATAAAGACCGCGGCCCTTAGCATCTGTCACTAGAGCACCTTTTAAAATCAGGGGAGTGGGGTTTTCATTACACTTGGTTCTATTTGAAGTTATCCTAAAACACTTTAGTTATAAAAGTCAAATTTATTCATTTGGGTCTAATAAGAAACAGCATATTTCAGTGTGAATTTGGTCAATGTAAATAGCTTGAAACAAACCGAAACTTGACAGGTCAGCTGCATTAGTTACGTGACTGCATGTATGCGCTCAGATCCACTCATTTCATGAATGAACAGCTCATTGCAGCAGATTATAACTACATTTATCAAGTTTATGTTTGTGTCAAGCTATAGGCAACCAACAATTCATGGTTTATTTACATTGACGATATTAACACTGGTATGTTCATAATCAAACTGGAGAAAAAACTGAGAAAAACTCAACCCAAAGTATGTAAATTCACTAAAAGTTGGTGGAGGAAGTGTCATGGTTTGGATGATGCTGTAACTTACAGAAATATTTGTTGCTGATATCTAATTCTGCGCTCAGCAATTAAGCTGGATCAGCAGCAAATCAACATTGCATGGCCCAAGGCATTGAAATGAATGGGTTTCATAGCGCAACACTTTCCGCGTCCAGTGTGAAAGCCGCTTAACACCCCATAGTGACTACAGCTGGAGGGAGAGTAAAACGTACTGAATACTGCTGGGCATTACAGTGCTACATTGCCTTTTTTAACTCATATTTTCATCTGTTTTGCCAAAAAAACAAAAACATAATTTTCAGCCGATCATTTTTGGCAGTTTTTGATGTAGTCCATTTGTTATTTTCCAAAACACTGTTTAACTAGCATGTTGTATCCACACATAAAATTCATTAAGTGTTTAAACAATGAAGAGTACTCCTATTTTGATCTCCACTGTAAATGCATATTCATAAATACCAACCAATGCCAGTATTGGCTCCCACCACCAGCATTGCAAAGTCCGGGCAGTAGCTCGTCAGGCCAAATATGGTGGTCTTCAAGTACTTATAATGACCAGCCAAATCAATAAAAGTGATCATCTTGGAAGAGCTTTCACAAATCTCCTCTGCTGTTCGGGAGTCGCTGTAGTTTACAACCTAAAAAAATGAAAAACAACTTACATGTTAGCATGAAGAAGGTTGTTGGCTGAAATCCCAAATTAATTCCATACTGAAAGCGGATCAAAAATGAAAGATCTGGAATATTTGTCTGACCTCTCCTTTGCTGTTGAAGCCTAGGATCTCGAAACTGATGCTGGATGTCCGTCCGGTCTGAATCTCATGCAAGTGTCTGAAGAGGTTGAGTCTTGCTCTGCCACGTCCGTTATCCAGCTCACCTTGAGTTAAAACCCCCAGCAGAGTCGACTTTCCTGAGTCCACATTACCCAGAACAGCCACACGAAGATCCAGGAACTACAAACACAAGCACATGCATTAGTAAAATATATTACATTAAAGTTGGTCGATAAAAGCAAAGACTATGTAAATCTTACATGAAAATACAAAATATGAAAATGTCATGTTCATATGAAATACTTGTTTTGATTTGTAATTGTGAAAATTACGAGCAATTTACGAAATGTATGCAATTGTTTCTACACCCATTTTTTCAGTGCAGTTTTGTGTTCATTCATTCATTCATTTTCTTTATGTCTTAGCCTATTTATTAATCTGGGGTCGCCACAGCGGAATGAACCGCCAACTTATCCAGCACATGTTTTACGCAGTGGGTGCCCTTCCAGCTGCAACCCATAACTGGGAAACATCCATACACACTCATTCACACACATACACAGCGGACAATTAAGCCAAAGACTATAGTATACACAAGACATGTCACTCATATACTTTTGAATGGGGAAAAGTGTAACTGTCAGTATGGTGAATGAAGCCCCACCTTCTAGTACAAAAACCAATCAGCGATCACTATATGGTGAATAAAGCCCGCCTTCTAGTACAGGAACCAATCAGCGATCACTATATGGTGAATAAAGCCCGCCTTCTAGTACAGGAACCAATCAGCGATCACTATATGGTGAATAAAGCCTGCCTTCTAGTACAGGAACCAATCAGCGATCACTATATAGTAAATAAAGCCCGCCTGCTAAAGTGTTGCTAGGTGGTTGCTAAGGTGTTGCTAGGGTATTCTGAGTGGTTGCTAAGGCGTTGCTAGGCAGTTGCTATGGTGCTCTAGGTCATTGCTAAGTTGTTGCTAGGTGGTTGCTAGGATTTTCTGAGTGGTTGCTAGGTGGTTGCTAAGGTGTTGCTAGGCGGTTGCTAAGGTGTTTTGTAAGTCGGATCAGTTGGAATCGGATCAGGTATTTATACATGCTTACAAAAAGAAGGTTAATAAAAAACTAGTATCAAGAATTTATTCCTGTCTGACATTAACAAAGAAACACCCAACAATGTATATAAAACAGAAATGGGAGAGGAAAGCCAATATAATAATAACAAATGAGAAACTGTTAACTATTTGGGAAACACAGATGATCACAATTAAATCAGATTCATGGAGGGAATTTATTTGGAAAAATGTAATCAGGTTCTTAATAACACCTAAAACAAAATACTTTCAAACAAGAGATCAAAAAAATGCTGATTACTGGAGAAAATGTGGAAATGTATTGGCAGATTATTTCAACATATTTTGGGATTGTAATATTATACACACCTATTGGCAAGATTTAAATAAAGAGATAAATGCAATAATGGGATTAAATCTGGAATGTAATTTTACAACTATGTACCTGGGAGTTTACTCTGCAGAAATACCAAAAATTATGTATATATTCTTAATAGACTACTAATAACTAGCAAAAAGGCAATTGCAAAGAAATGGCTCAAGCAAGATCCTCCATCTGTAGGCGAATGGTATGATATTGTTAAAGAGGTGTATGACATGGAAGTACTGCCATTTTTCTTGAGACAACAAGCCTATAAAATTTATGCATACTGGGGTAAATGGTTAAGAAGAAATTTATTGTTTTAATTTTATTGTGGTGCTTTTACTTTATATATGTTTGGAGCCTGTTGATCTCTGACATGTAACCCTTAACAAAAATTTATACAGCAACATTTTATCAATGCTAAATACGAATGTAAACAAGATTGTGTTCGGTGACCTTTGACTCTTTGTAACGAATGTGGTAGATTACCATTCATCCGTCCACCAGAGGGAGCTCTCTCCCGAATATTGACTGGGTACTTCCTCTGTGGTACTTCTTGGTAGCCACCATATATAAGCACACTGTTTATGTCTGTTCTTTGCGAAGTATTGCCAGTTCCACTGACTTACCAAGCGGTTTCCTACTGTTGTGTTTGCCATTGTGTTATGACCTTTTTGCCTGCTTTTTGGATTTTGGACTCTGCCTTGTTTGCTTTTTTCGGACTGCCTCTTTGTTTGCTTGACTTAGCCTGGTTTCGGATTACGATTCTGCCTTTGTTTTATGTTCGCTGTTTACTTAATAAACCTCCAGCGTTTGGATTCAATCAGCCTCCATGTCTTCACCTATGGCTCCCTAACACTCTTGTATTGTATGTCTTTTTTGTTTCCATGTTCCTTTTAAAATGTCTGTCTGTTTTTTTTATTGCTGTTTTGTTTGTTTTTTTCTAAACTGATTTGAAAAAGGAAAAACAATTAAATCTAAAAAAATTAAAATTTAGTTGTCCCAATAAAATCTCCAAAAAAATAATTTAATTAAAAAACATTAAAAAGTTCATTTATTTTCAAACTTATTCTAACAAAAACCTCCAATAATGTAAACGTATAAAACATTTTGTTTTATCGTCATCGTATATTCAAACTAAATGTTCTTTTTAATTTTTTTAAACTAAAAACTGTCACATGACTGACCCAGCAACTAAAACTAAAGTATCAGAAGCTAACCTGCTGGTCATCTGGAACTTTCCGCACAAGAACTTCAGCGATTTTTCTCCTGGCTCTGTCGCAGTCCACCTCCCTCTCTCTCAGAAGCGTAATATCAGCCCCAACCCTGCACAGAATCACAAAACCTTACCAATACAACACACAACATGCTAAAGGAACCCATTTTCTAACACACTGACTACGTTTACATGGACATCAGTGATCTAATGATTTGCCTTAATCTGAATAAGACAATAATATGATGAAGGAGTTTACATGAGTTGCTTTTTGAATGTTGCTTTCATGATCCCGTTTTACATGTTATAGCCTTAGACTGTAAAATATATGGACGGAGTATCCGTGACGTCACCCATAGGTTTCTGAACACTGCAAAAGAAGCTACAAGTAGGCGCGGCCAACCGTCGCCATTTTGTTCACGCGTCATCGCACCCACGGCGGGATACCAAACAAGGGCAAAGAGGCGGAGAATGAGCGGAGCTACAGACACCTGCTGGCACTTTGCTTAGACCTAGCAGACAGATTTTACTTTGGAAGAAACGCTTGATACTTCATTACCTGCGACTCGTTTGTGTTCTGACCACATGTGCTTAGCTGTACACAATATCAATAAATTGTTTAGACTTTTAAAAACACTGTAGTAATACACTGAGCCACTAAGGATTGTTCTTATGACGTTTTTCTACAGGAGGAAAATGCGAATTACTTCCAAACACTTCAAGTATAGTCTGTGTTAGTAAATGCAAGACTATTGATGAACTCCAGCATAACACTGTATGATAACGCTTCAGATGACTGTTCTAGAGCCTACAGCTAAACAATCTGTCACATTCTGGAGTGCTTTACGGGTCTAAAGAAAAATATTAATGATAAATGATCTTAAATAAAACAAATACATTTATAGAGATGGTATACAAGTATATAACTTTACTCACATGGGAAACGAGGCCACGTGAATGGTTTGTGAGCACAATTAAGTGCACACAGCATCTCATATCATCTGATAATTGTAAGAAATAATCCCAAAAGGCAACTGACTGTGTAAAGCCACATTAAACAACACAAAAATACGATGAATATGCCAAGATCAGTGGCTAATCTGCCGGATTCAGCTGAGGTGAAGTGACGGCGAGCAGCGAGACCTAGCTGTCACTCAAGTGGCCACGCCCTTATTTATGCAAACTTAATATAACCTAAAATAAAGGAAATGGATGAGTTATAAAAAAATTCACCCCTCTCACAGTTGTCATGGAGGGTAATAATAGCTATATGAACCAAAATCGTTCTTTGTACCAGGCTGTAAACACCTTTTTTTCTGTTGTAAAGTTGGCCATTCTAACAGTGGGCTCAATTGCAACTTGCTCTATTATGGAGCCAGGACTAGCGGAATTTTGATGAATTGCAGTTTCAGTTACTTCCGTATTGGCTTCCCGAGGGAGAGCGGGAGGTTGCCGCTTGGTTATAGCACATTGCATCACCACGCTATCCACGTTTCCTCCGGAATTTCATGTAATTTTGGGTGTTTCATTTTTCGACTTTAACTGCATGAGTTTTAAACTGATATTTCATTCATGCCCCTGTGACAAACTGAGGTATTGGATGCGAGTATGAAGTAAGAACTGGTGGAAGAGTGTTGTTTTAATAGAATTTGATAGCACAGGATGAATGGGAAAAAAAAATTCTGCATTTTACGATCCGGGTGCCTGTGGTGTTTGTGACTTGGTAGTTGCAGAGAACAGTGTCAAACAGCTGTGTGTGTATGGACGATCTTGTCGCAAAATGCAGCAAAAAGCCTACACGACGGTAATAGTTTGATTGCGGTGTTTACATGTCTGTACTGCACTTCAATAATGCCACAAATCTGCATACTCCACATGTCCTAATTCCATTTCTGTTTAGTTTATTATGACTTTAGTCGGCTTAAGGTAATCAAAAATCGCTGTTTACATGGTAGACTCCTAATCAGAGTATTGCCTTATTCATATCAAAATCTGATTGGTGTCCATGTAAACATACACACTGACAACACCACACGACGTACTAAACACAGCTCGTACTTCTCTGCCATTCTGCGAAGGGTCTTTAGCGAAGCTTTCATATCTTCTTCAGTAAGTCCAACCAGCAGACCATTATCCTCCACCCCAATCTGATACACAGCCTCCCCTCGGCCCTCCTGAAGACGCCATTTCAGCTGTGTGGCCAAATGCTCGAACCGATACTGCGTGGGGTTAACCAGCTTCAACTGAGGGGAGAATTCATATGCCAATAAACAATGTGAGTTGAACTTCATATTACAGTTTTTCTCAGTCGCTTTGGTATATCTCTCAGATCAGAATTGAAATTTGCAAAACATTAAGTGCATTTCTCAAAACTGTGCGTACAAATAGCAAAACACAGTGGATTTCCTGCAAAAGCCTTGCTCAAAATCCTTAGTTCACCCCTCAAAACTACATTTCTGTCAATGATTGTGTCATTGTTGTCAGAATGACAAGTCCTGCAGTCATTGTGTATGGATAAGACAGTCAAATTACTTAGTCATGTTGTCAATATAACAGTGTACTCTGTAGGGCTGTTCTGATGTAAACTATGGCAATTTTTTATATATTTTTTTTGCTGTTTGTACTGTAATTTTTGACACATCATGTGATTGTGATACAGAAAGAAGAAAAAAGACAGCACCACAGAGCACAAAGAAAAAACAAACAGAAGTAGAAATGTGAACATAGGACAATCTCCTTTCAGATACGTCTTTATTTTAAAAATGCCAAGATTCACCTGCGAGAAATTGACCAATTCAAGACAGATTTAGAACAAAAAGCCTAATGGAAATGTATAGAAAATTACATAATGACAAAATATTATGACAACTTGTTCAGACATTTTGCATGTAAAGACTTATGCCATGAACAAAGGATTAAATGTTGTGGGGGGTGAGACTATTCAACAGAGACCAAAATAATACATTTTGATCAACATGACATAAGCAAGTGATAATGTAGGAAACATCAGAGAATTGTACCTAATCATTAGCATGGAGGTATGCAAGCATTTGCAACTTGTTCAAAGAAATGCGAAATGTGCACAAGTGACACGATGATGTGAAGATTGAACAGGTAGTTATGAAAATTTCAATTCTGATCTGAGAAATTGGACCAAAGCAACTGAGAAAACAGTAATATAAAGTGTGTTCACACTTGAAGTTTGATTCTGTTGGTCCAGACCAAAAAATAAATTTACTTAGTGTTGTTCTTAATGGCATTTTTACAGGGACAGTTCACCCAAAAATGAAAAACTGATCTCCCTCAAGTGGTTTCCAAACCTTTTGTTTGTTTCTTCTGTTGAAAACAAAAAGTGATACTATGGAAGTCAACGGTTACAGGTTTCCAGCTGTCTTCAAAAAAATCTTCTTTTGTGTTTAACGGAAGAAAGAAAGTCAAACAGGTTTGGAACAAGTGAAGGGTGAGAAAACGACAGAATTTTCATTTTAGGGTGAGCTATCCCTTTAAGATTCAAAACAATGTATATATGACGTACATTTTGTGAAATGTAATGCGCTAAAAAACACTTGCGTTTGTGTTGTACGAAACGTGTAAATGTGTAAAAACACTAAAAAAACACTGCTGCAAGAAGCACATTTTTATTGCTAGTGTTGAACAGTATACTAAACTGGTATGCTTCAGCATTATGTCCTTTTCGTATCATTTTTCTCATATGAGATATGTTTATATAGATATATTTATATTTGAATATTGGAAACATAGATGTTTACAATATTAGAAATGTATTATTAGAAATGTTTGATTCAATAAAAATAAATTCCAGATATCAGACGTTTTAAAAATGTATATAAATGACAACCTTAAAAAACGAAAACTATAAGATTCAAATAAACATTTTTAGACTATATCATTATTATTTAATATATTACATAGTTATTATAACATATAATCTTTTGAGATTTTTTAATAACCTATTTAAGTTATTTATGTTTTAACAAGATCTGTTTCATTCAAGTCATCTTACTGCATGTGCAAACTATGATTTGATGTAGAATAAAATCAAGACTAAGAGCATTTATATACTGCTACTCTCTGATTATTTGAAGTGGTTCTTTTGATCTTTACTTGTAAGTCACTTTGAATGAGTAAAAGTAAATGAAGATATTCAATTGTTTCCATATAAAAGGTACAAAATGTTGAACAACTCCTTTATTACAATACCTATGAAAATAAAAATGACTGGAAAGGCAAAGTGATTTTATGAGTAATTTCCATATTAAACAAGAATCATCATTTAAAAGTATATGTTTAAAGAAACTCATAAACATTAATTATTAAGTTCTAACTAGATATTAAAGTTTGAGGACAAACTTTATGGTGGCTTGAAAAGCCGAGTCTGAATTAGCATGTTACTAGCATGAATTAGCAAGTAACTAGCATGATTCTAACATAAATTAGCATGTAACTAGCATGATTCTAGCATGAATTAGCATGTTTCTAGCATGAATTAGCATGTTACTAGCATGTTTCTAGCATGAATTAGCATGATTCTAGCATGAATTAGCAAGTAACTAGCATGATTCTAACATAAATTAGCATGTAACTAGCATGATTCTAGCATGAATTAGCATGTTTCTAGCATGAATTAGCATGTTACTAGCATGTTTCTAGCATGAATTAGCATGATTCTAGCATGAATTAGCATGTTACTAGCATGTTTCTAGCATGAGTTAGCATGTTACTAGCATGTTTCTAGCATGAATTAGCATGTTACTAGCATGATTCTAGCATGAATTAGCATGTTACTAGCATGTTTCTAGCATGAATTAGCATGTTACTAGCATGATTCTAGCATGAATTAGCATGTTATTAGCATGATTCTAGCATGAATTAGCATGTTATTAGCATGATTCTAGCATGAATTAGCATGTTACTAGCATGATTCTAGCATGAATTAGCATGTTACTAGCATGTATCTAGCATGAATTAGCATGTTACTAGCATGATTCTAGCATGAATTAGCATGTTATTAGCATGATTCTAGCATGAATTAGCATGTTACTAGCATGATTCTAGCATGAATTAGCATGTTACTAGCATGATTCTAGCATGAATTAGCATGTTACTAGCATGATTCTAGCATGGATTAGCATGATTCTAGCATGAATTAGCATGTTACTAGCATGTTTCTAGCATGAATTAGCATGTTATTAGCATGATTCTAGCATGAATTAGCATGTTACTAGCATGATTCTAGCATGAATTAGCATGTTACTAGCATGTTTCTAGCATGAATTAGCATGTTACTAGCATGATTCTAGCATGAATTAGCATGTTACTAACATGTTTCTAGCATGAATTAGCATGTTACTAGCATGTTTCTAGCATGAATTAGCATGTTATTAGCATGATTCTACCATGAATTAGCATGTTTCTAGCATGAATTAGCATGTTACTAGCATGTTTCTAGCATGAATTAGCATGTTACTAGCATGATTCTAGCATGAATTAGCATGTTACTAGCATGATTCTAGCATGAATTAGCATGTTACTAGCATGATTCTAGCATGAATTAGCATGTTACTAGCATGATTCTAGCATGGATTAGCATGTTACTAGCATGATTCTAGCATGAATTAGCATGTTACTAGCATGATTCTAGCATGGATTAGCATGTTACTAGCATGATTCTAGCATGTTACTAGCATGTTTCTAGCATGAATTTGCATGTTACTAGCATGTTTCTAGCATGAATTAGCATGTTGTTAGCATGATTCTAGCATGAATTAGCATGTTTCTAGCATGAATTAGCATGTAACTAGCATGATTCTAGCATTAATTAGCATGTAACTAGCATGTTACTAGCATGATTCTAGCATGAATCAGCTTGTTTCTAGCATGAATTAGCATGTTGTTAGCATGATTCTAGCATGAATTAGCATGTTACTAGCATGACTAGCATGTCACTATCGTGTTGCTAGCACCTTTCTAGCAAGATTAGCATGTCAGTAGGATGTTAAAACTGTTAGTGTGTGTTAGAATAGCTAGTCACAGTCTATGGGACAGTTGCTAGGGTGCTGAAATTGGTTGCTAGGGAGTGGCTAGTAAGTTTAAAGGTAATCAGTGATTGGCTGCTGGCTAGACTGAGTTGAATGAGGCCAGACTCTAGTCTGTAGGACAGTCTGATGCAGAGTTATGAGCTCACAAAGGTTGATCCAATGTTAAGTAAATGGGAGTCTTTTACAATGGAAGTCTATGGGACAGTTGCTAGGGTGCTGTAAGTGGTTGCTAGGGAGTGGCTAGTAAGTTAAAAGTCATGTGTTATTGGCTGCTGGCTAGACTGAGTTAAATGAGTCCAGTTAGAAGTCTGTAGGACAGTCTGATGCAGAGTTATGAGCTCACAAAGTTTGACCCAATGTTAAGTCAATGGGACTTTTGGGATTTTTCTGGGTCGTTTTTCGGAAAACCCAAGGTCGGATCAGTTAGAAAAGATATAGCAACCCGAGTCAGACCAGTTTGAAGGTTTGACGAAAGTTTGAAGTATGTAGCTTGAAAGGCCTAGGAGGAGATACACTTAGAAATTAGTCTCAGAAGAATAAGAAGAAGAAGAAGAAGAAGAAGAAGAAGAATAAGTTTAAGATAGATAACAATATGCTGGCTTTTCAAGCCACCATAATTAAGTGAACAGATTTGAAATGGAATTATGAGGAGAGAAAACAGTGTTCTGTCCTTTTTCTAATCACAGATTTCGATGTTTTGTGTTCAGTTAGTTTAGAAGTCTTTGGTTTGTGTTGGATTCATATTTTAGTCGAACCACATTGTTATTGCCCAAGTAAGTACACCAAGTGTGAACACACTCTTTGTCAGATTGTGATTGTGAGATTTACCTTGTATTCAATATTTCCCTCTTCAGCCTAAAGATATATGGGGAAAAGACAATCAATTAAAATATGCATTATATATAATTGAACACAAAAACAGCCCACTCAAAAAATATTTTGCTGTCTAAAAATACTACCTATAATTATTACTATCTAATACTACCTACTATTATTTAGTATAACATGTCTTAAGTTTTTCCCAGAACTGGGTTGCGGCTGGAAGAGCATCAGCTGCGTAAAACATATGCTGGATAAATTGACAGTTCGTTCCCTTGTGGCCCAGATTAATAAAGAGACTAAGCCGAAAAGAAAATGAATGAATGGATGTCTTAAGTTTTTTCAAGGTTTTACAATAACTCAAACCCCAATAGCCAAAACTTACAGGTTTAAAGAAATATAAAAAAGAAATAAATAATAATCATAAAAAAATTATATTAATAAAATAAAAATTAAATCTTATCAAACACCAATTGCCTATATTATTGAAATAATACAATATATCTAACAAACCTATCTGGAATGGAAAATGTGTTGTAATGTTAATTCTTACAAAAAAAAAACATCCTATTACTGCATCTGTATTAATATTACTAGCCACCTATCAAAAAAATAATAATAATTAAACTGTGTTACTCAATGTTGTGTGGTTTTAAACCTTTGTGTGTTTCTTTTTTCCTGTTGAACACAAAAAAGTTGATATTTTGAAGACAGCTGAAAACCTGTCACCATTGACTTCCATAGTAGGAAAAATAAATACTATGGAAGTCAATGGTTACAGGTTTTCAGTTTTCTTCAAAAAATACTTTTTGAATATACAATTATGTGTCCAACAGAAGTCATTCAAATAGGTTTTAAACAAGTGAACTTTCAGGTTTTTAAAGTGTTTTAGGTGAGTAAACGATGACAGCATTTTCATTTCAAGCAGATATTCTGATAAATTACTATTCACTAATATTCTACTATTCTGTTTTCACAGTAACAAAGCTGGCTACGGCTACCTGTACAATATTTTGGCAAGGTTTTCAGCATTTAAACGCATTTCGCTTGTTACACGTTAATATATCTGTTACTAATGTTATAACTAACTATAAAAATATGTGTAACGCATAACACTGACAACGAAAATCGTGTTACAGCTGACATTGCGTTTATAAATACACACACAGAGGGAATAATAATCGGCCGGCTAACGTTAGCATCCGCAAACATCTATTTATTTACCTCCGGCGGGAGAAACGGCGGGGGCTCGTTGACCTTCTTGCCCCTCCGTCTCTTGCCTCTTTTGCCTCTTCTGGTGCGGGATTTCTTCTTTGGTGCGGTTTCTGTCCCGCTTTCAGCTGCTTTCTGCGGACTGCTCGGTTTGGCTGCAGACTTGATGCTGCAATGGTTTGCAACCTGCACATCCATAGCTCGCTCGCTCGAAGGGATATTTTAAAAGACTACGGTTCTAGGCTAAAGTATTATAGCTATACTTATTCTTCGAAAATGCAGTTCTCTGTTATAAACAAGGACAACGCATTTTTTTTCCAAGTTATTTACTATTGCACTGAGATATACGCGGTCCGGGAGCCATGACAGCAGCTACATCCTCAGTGATCCCGCCTCCAGTGCTCGTCAAAGCACTCGTCATCCTTATGCCTTGACAAGCACTAGTCTGTCTGTCTGTCTGTCTGTCTATCTATCTATCTATCTATCTATCTATCTATCTATCTGGCTTTCTTTCAGTTTGTCTGTCTATGCTCTATCGATCTGTCTGGATCAGTGTGCACACAGTAAAATAAATAAACACATAAACTAGTAATTTATTGCAAACACTTGGGCTAAGTGTTTTTTAACTACATACTGCAGCAAAGTTCAAACTTTATCAATAAATTATAAATAATGTTAAATAAAAATATTTTAAATAAAAAAATAATTAGCATTAATGAACTGATACACGTAATAAGCATGTAGTAGGCCTGTATATTTGTTATACTACAGTAAACTGTGGTGTAGTTAGAGAAAATGTAGCATGGGTCATTTGATTAGGTAATAATTAACACGACATATTAATTCAAGTACTTTGCCTGTATTATGTAAGCCACTTTATTATTTTCATTGGTTCAAAAACACGTTTACTATAACTATAGATTTTTTTTATTTGGGGTTACATTCTGTGTCTTACATTCGGATTGTCTGTCTGTCCATTGATCTATTCCGCACACCAAATTTTTTTTTTTTATCTGTAAATATGACCTTCTGTCCATATCTTAGGGATTATATATATCAATATTTCTTTGTTTTTCAACACCTACTCATGCTAAGAATTACTAATACATGTGTTGATATATATCCAGCTCTAGGGGGCGCAAGAATATAGTATTTCATGCCTCTCAAAAATGTTTTGTGGTCATTCAAAACGAACTTGGTGCTCCCATTAGGAATCATAATGATTATGACATTTCTGCAGCCAGGAATAAAGGGTATGTAATTAAGTCTGAAAACGTCTCAGCTATTAATAGATCATGTGGTTCTTATACAGCCTATGGGTGAATCTCACTAGAGAACTAAATTACACAGATGGAAAATCTCGCGTGAGAACAAGGACAAGTATTTGAAGACATACAGTAAGTAGGCCATGCAAAAAACATTACTACACTGTAAAAAAAATTATTAATAGTCCTGACAGCATGTTTTTGGGTCATTGTAGCTTAAGTTAATCATGTTCTAACTTAATTTTATGTTACGCAAGCTATTTTAAGTCAGTTTAACATAAGTTCAATGGACTAATAAGGTTAATTTGATTCAGCTTAAAAAGTTAAGACAACCAGGATTTTTACATTGTAGTGCCCATACCATTTTACATCCAAAAACATGCTTATAAAACATAAATATTCAGAAACTGTATAGCATCTCATTTTTGTTGAACATAAAATAAGATATTTTGAAAAATGCTTAACCCATTGGCTTCCATTTTATTATTATATTTTTTTGACAATGGAAGTCGATGGGTCCCAGCAACCAGAATCCTTCACAATAACTTCTTTTGTTTAGATTTAACAGTTCAGATTTAAAATCATGTGAGGATACTATTCCCTCACCTTCTCAACAAATGCAAGCAACAGTGTCTTTAAAGTGATTTTATTAAAAGCCTCTTTCAAGAAACACACAAAGCAACAACAGAAAGACATTGAAATGACCTGTACAATTAGTGTTCTTAAATCATGCATCCGTTACATTACAATAACACAAGAGCATCATCATCACCATCAGCTTCATCAATGGCATTAATCTCACACATTACCGAAAAGATGACTCCTATAAAAATCACTTAATTTCATACTTTGGGTTCTACATTCTCTCAAACCCCAAGCAGACTAGTAAAATTGAACAACAATGGCTATAAAATAAAGGCAGCACGTATCATTCACATCTACAGCACGGGAAAATCATTAATTATAATAATAATAATAAATGTTTTTCATAAACAAACAAAAACACATCAGACACTGATATATCTGTAGATGTAACCTCCAGTAGGCCTTCATCCTTACCTTTTTAAACATAATCTCTTCTTGTCTGTGCCGCCATGGTTCCATCTTAAAATACAAGCCCTATTGCATGAAATGTAGGCCACAAAGTATCATAGTGCTAAGCTACCTCTTTAAGAGCAACCATCTTGCATTGTTTCACACCATAGCGCTATCTATTTTCTACCATTATGGATATTAAGGTAAACAAAGACTTGACTGTTTGTATGTGGAACGATTTTAGGCAAAGGTAACAACAACATCATGGGGTCTAACAGAGCAGCTGAAGGCAACACATGCTTCGGTATTAGATATTTTTGTACAGATGCACCACATGTGGCGCCCTACATGGGGCAGCACCAGGGATATGTTCAGAGCATGAATTATTTCAGACCTGGGATAAACGTTTGAAGACCTTTTTGAATGTGTAGACATAACTTCAGCAATGAAAATAAGGCCGTGAGTCCACCAAAGCGTTTTTAGGGTTGCCATATTTTTTCAATTGTTTTTGGTAGCAGTATACTTAGCCTGATCTCATGAGGAAACATAACTATTTTATGTTTTGTCAGTTTAGTGGCTAATACGAATTAGCCAAAATCAAAAAGTTACAAATTGCCGTGAGATTGTGCTGGTATACTACATTCTTTTCAAACACCAAGCAATGTGATGAGGTGAAAGCTAGCTATTTGTTTTTTTCTGGTCATAAACTTTGGGGGAAGTGCACTGCTAATAAATTTCACTTTTTAGCTAGCCGCCCAATTCCAGTGAAGGAGGGGCGGGGCAATTACTGCACCAATCAAAATGCTCCAACATTTTGATGAATGTTTAGAAGTTTGACTTTTAAAAAAGACTCATTCATTCATTCATTTTTCCTTCAGCTTAGTCCCTTATTTATTAGGGGTCACCACAGCGGAATGAACCGCCAACTATTTAGGCATATGTTTTACGCAGTGGATGCCCTTCCAGCCACAACCTAGTACTGGGAAACATACACTCTCACATTCACACACGCATTTATACACTACGGCCAATTTGGTTTATTCAATTCACTAATAGCACTTGTCTTTGGACTGTGGGGGAAACTGGAGCACCCGGAGAAAACCCACATGAAACAGGGAGAACATGCAAACTCCACACAGAAATTCCAACTGGCCCAGCTGGGACTTAAACCAGCAACCTTCTTGCTGACAGTGCTAACCATTGAGCCACCCTTTTAAAAAGGTTACGATACTTCTTTCAAATAAAACAAATATTTAAAGTCCATTTTCGTAAATATGTTGATAAAAAATGCCATATTGTCAAATCATTCCTCCTTGTCAAGGTTCATTCCTCCCTAAAGGCACAGCGATAGTGTAAAAGTGCTCCATTAAAGGACGGCTGTACGACTACAAGTGGAACTTAATTGTGTTCTATAATTAAATCTTATAAAGAGATTTGCCTTTGTCCTCTGGTGGAGTCTGACATTTTATCATCACTCAATACAACCAAGTGAGCTGCCGAAAACTGAAGGTTAGCCTGTTTCTTCAGGCCTAATGTGGCAAGGTATAATATTGCTTGCTGGACTGCCCAAAAAAACCTTTGTGAAGAAAGTGAACCTTTTGTAATTAGGTGTAAAATAAGAAAGATACACCACGACACAACTTAAGGCAGACGTACATGGTGCGAATTCTGATGGTCTGAAGATTTTATAGGTCCACGCACATTTATAAAAATCATTTTAAGTTATATACGATGCGATTTCATAACCTAGCGAATTTGTCATGTACAATACCATGCTCACTGTTTATTAAGTTTGTCCTGGTGATTGGACAATTTCAGATAGATCGTCTGATTGGCTCGTTCAGCTGCACAGACCGCACAAATTCAAGCTGACAGTTCCCAAACTGTTTAGATATGTTTTTAGAAATGATTAGGAGTTTGTAAAACGCTCTGCTCGGTTAATAAGTTCCTCGCACATGGTACAAACTATGACCATACAAGCACCAATAAGTACCACATGACTTTTTTACCACATAACTTGCCGTAAACTACTTCGCTTTCAGTCAAGTTGAAAATGTTTCAAAAGTTCACCCCAATTTAGGTATAATCCTTATGTACTGACCTTTAAGTATTTCTAAACCTTTGTTGTTGAACATATAAAGATACAGGTTTATTGAACAAAAATGCTAAAGCTGCTATTTTTCATATTGATGAAAGGAAAGAAAGGAATTACTTACATTTTTTTCTATTTATGACAAAAAACTATTAGATAGCGATACAGCATACAAGCCATTTGTCCTTTTTGCAGTTTTACTGCTCCTATTCACTTGCATTATATGGAAAAGACCATTATAAAAGACTCTTAAAATGGCGTAAGGTGAGTAAATATTGACAATTTTGGAATAACTATTTCTTTAACCTTTGTAATTAAACTAGTTCAACAGAGTTTAGTAGCAACTGCTATAGATCCACGGGTGCCACTTTTGAAACTTGATAGACTAATATTATAGGTTCAATACCAATATCAGTACTGACACCTCCTAAGCATCTGCTAAAGTTTTATCCCAGGTCTGTTTTTTTTTTTTGTCAATTCTAGCACCGAGTTGGAACTGTAGACAACAGGACAAGCTCAAGAGCCAACGACATGCAGTCACCGGCAAAATACATACAATGAACATGGTCCCAAACTGTATTGTTTAAAATCAGTTGAGGGTTTCATCAACCAAGGCAATCTGTTATTTTTGGTAGATTTGAGACCCACTTACAATAAAAATCTCTTTGAAGTCTACCAATAAAGTTCTAAGAGAAATTATCTCTGGTTACCAGCCCCAAAAATACAATAACTGTTACAAGAAACACAAACTATTGTAGTCAGAAGGCAATAATGAGAAGGTACTTCTCAATTAAGAAAAATGGGAAGTTGAGTATGTGGAAGGTTTAACGTACAGTACTACATTTTAAATGCAGTCCTCAGCATTCAAACTTTAGTTTAGAGTCTCAGCAGACATCTAAATTAAAGAGGAGTTCAAGCAGAAGGAAATAACGATCTTCAGGATTTTGCAGCTTGGTGCATATAAATACAGTCATGCCTATGCCGGGATAATATAGTGAGTGCAATGATGACTGGTGTTCTTCATTAGCATGGGAGAAAATTGTTGAGAGGTTCGGATGCCTAAATGGGCGTATTGCCACATCAAGTGTTATCTAACAAATGCGTGAGTTGAAACACAATCTTCACCCACACTGGCTGAACTTCCAAAGCAGGAGTGAAGCATCTTGTGCTGCATGATCCCAATGCACCTCAAAAAATAAAAAAAATGTCTTGGTGCAATGTCACAAGGTCAAGAAAGCTGTCGAGATCAACATTTCTTGGGTTGATTCTGAACTTTAGGTCTGACGACATGGGAATGATGGTCTCTACAGGACTGGAGGTGACAAGACAAGGTGCAATTACTGGGGAAAAAAAAGAGGGGGAAGAAAATCATGAAGTACCACAAACCATCATAACATGCTGTTTAACAGGTACAGGTCAAGGAAAGCACCCTTGCCTCTAAATAATATCTTAATAGATTTCAATTCAATCAAAATACATTTTAATTTCATTAATAGCAACTATTTTAGAGTGCATTATTATCATTATGGCAAGATCTTAAAGGATTATATGGGCAGATATTTTTGGAGGAGACTTTTGGGGGAACCTTCAATAGGCAGTTGTGGTGGGAGAGAGTGGGTTGTCAGCTTAGCAAGGGGAGGAGGGATCAGAACCTGCTCCCGAATTGCAGAATTCCCTGATGGTGACTGTGAGAAGGTTTGTGGTGACATCAGTCACAACCACATTGGCAGAGCTGGGTGCCATTTCAGGATGCCAATCAGGGTCTCCCTCTTTTGGAACAGGAAGTGAGGCAAAAGTTTGGTCACTAACCTGGGAGACCAAAGCTCGACCCACCTGGGTTTGATGACGAAGTTCCCGTTTTCTGCCCCGAGGAGTGGCGAACTTCACAGATCCCAGGTCTTCATCTTCCTGAGATGATGATGGAGAGGATGAATAGGAGGGTGAAGAAGGAAGGAATGGTGTCGATCTGGACTTTGGGTGAGGCTGGGAGGTATCATGGGAGTGTGATGAATCTGCGGGTGCCAATTTAGAGGAAGATGTAGAACCTTCAGTTTGAGTCAGTTGTTTCTGAGTTGACGGGGAGCTGCCATTAGACCCACTGCAGTTGGATGGAGAAGGAGTAGGCTGGTAATGAAACCTCTGCGCAGAAGATTGGCTACCACACCTGCTTTCACCTCCAAGACTGGCTCCAATATTGGACCCTTCATTGGCCATAGATGACGCCCCTCCAGAGGGGTTAAGCCCAAAAGGTTGGCCATACATCGGAAAGCCTAACATCTTCATAGGGTTCTGGAACGGCCTGTAAGGCATGTCCCCATGCTTTTTCCCAATGATTCGATTTCGGGACGGGATTTTCGCCCTCCCTGCAAATGACTGTGGTGTCCTTCTACTGGTCATTCCACCATTTTCAGATTTGTCAATAACCTTTAGGTTCAAGATTATGCGCCCTCGCTTAACCTCCCTCGGTTTGACCCTGCGGTTAAGAATGCGGACAGTTTCAGAAAATGGAGAAATGGGGTGACGAGACGAGGATCCTGTGGAGTTGGCCAGAGGGTCAGATCGTGGCAAAGGTCGTCGAGACATCATGTGACAACGATGTATGTCTTTCTTCAATTTATGAGCAGCTGCCAGAGAGTGCACTCTAGGGGTTGGAGCGGTAGAGTGGGAAGAGGATGATGAAGGCTGAGGAGCAGCTGAACTTGCAGAGGAGAAAGCAGTGGGAGGCTTAGCGGTGGTGCAAGGTGGAGTGCGTCGAGTATATGAGCTCCGAGGTCGATCACCTGATTGAGCCCGTGCCTAGACAGGCAGAAAACAAAAGTGAGTAAAAGGGATTAACTTTGAAATAGGAAGTTCTGAGAAGATCAATCAAAACAACTTGTATTAAAACCTTAGAAAATGGATACATTTGAAAGAAAATCTCAAACCTTCAGTACAAAGTTTTTTGGTTTGGGTCCACGTTTCTTTGGGCCGTAAAGTTCCTGCTCCCGCTCTCTATGAATTGTATAAAAGCACCATTTAAGCCAGGGAAAATATGACATCACTTTAGTTTCAAGTCTAAACCATAACAATCCAAAGCAGCAAAACACAAGACGTATTGTTTAAAAAGCCATCAGTGTAACTGACAGCATAAAGCAGCAAAGTAAAAGAGAGAAGAAAAAATGTAAACAGTCCTTTCCTGGACGTTACATTGAAAATATATACAGTTGGAACATATATCCAGTTTACTGAAAAAATACTTTGATTCTTTACATTTGTATAACATTATGAAGATATAGGAGGTAAAAGTAAAGTCTAAATTGACACTCACTTTTGCTCAAAGGCTTTTATGAGTCGATCATCCAGGATATTCTCCTCTGGTTCCCATGTGCTGTGTCTAAATTGCGAAACATTGAATCTTTGAAAATCTAATAGCAGTATCACAATAAATATCTCAATACGAGTAGCCTACATGAAAACTACATGTTATAGTTTTCAAGTTAGCATATCATACAAGAACACTACTTGGTCTTTCATCAACAAAAAATATGCACTTTTGTCCTCACAGATAAGGCCTGTTTTAAAATGCATGCAAATATGTAACCGTTAAAGCCACACCAACACTTTTTATTCAGTAAATCTGATTTCACATGACATATGTGACCCTGAACAGAAAACCAAAAAATAAATATAAATATAAATTTTTCATTTATGCCAACAAAAGTAAATATCATGTTCCATAAAAAAAATTTATATGCATCGCTAAGAACATAATTTGGACAAGTTTAAAGATGACTAAGTATTTCGATTTTTTTGAACCCTCTGAATTTTAATAGTTGTATCTCAGCCAAATATTCATCAGTGAAAAGATTACGGAGCCAGATCAGTATCAAAAGAAATACATTTACAAAACAAAAATTCAGCACAATTCACATTCACAAAATCCAATTTGTTAATTTGTAAACACACAATTTGTTAATTCACAAGTGAAAATCATAAATATTTTTACCAAATGAATTGAATTTGCATATTTTTAAATCTTATTTTCATTCATTCATTTATTTTCAGCTTAGTCCCTTTATTAATCCGGGGTCGCCACAGTGGAATGAACCACCACTTATCCAGCATATTTTTTACGCAGCGGATGCCCTTCCAGCTGCAACCAATCACCCATACACACTCTTTCACACACATACACTACGGACAATTTAGCCAACCCAATTCACCTGTACCGCATGTCTTTGGACTTGTGTGGGAAACTGGAGCACCTGGAGGAAACGCATGTGAGCATGGGGAGAACATGCAAACTCCACACAGAAATGCCAATTGACCCAGCCGAGACTCGAACCAGCGACCTTCTTGCTGTGAGGCGAACGTGCTACCCACTGTATTTTTGAATCGTGTTTTGAATTTACGAATTGGATTTGTGTATTTTTGAATCATGTTTTGAATTTATAAATTGGATTTGCATACTTTTGAACCGTGTTTTGAATTTATGAATTTGATGTGTGTTTTTTAATCGTGTTTTGAATTTATGAATTGGATTTGTGTAATTTGAATCGTGTTTTGAATTTACGAATTGGATTTGCGTACTTTTGAATCATGTTTTGAATATACGAATTTGATGTGTATTTTTAAATCCTGTTTTGAATTTACAAATTGGATTTTGTAATAAAAGATAATTAATCCAGCTTTCAGAAAATTAAGTCAAACTATGACTGGTTTTGGTCACATATAAAGTTTAAAGCTGAACTTTGGTGTTTAAATCCATTTGTTGCAGTAAATGTGTGCCACACTTTATTCTCATGACCAGCTTACCAATGAAATTTTTCATTTCTGTAACATCAAAAAAAAAATCTTTATTTCTTTGCAGAGAAAAAGCTGTTACACACTAGGCAAGGGCCGGTATAAGTTTCTGACAGTATGATAACCTTGGAAAAATATCACAGTTTGACGGTATCACAATTTTATGATTACTGCTCAAAATATATTCTTTTTAAATGTTTGGATAAAAATAATAATAATAAAAAAAACTTTTCCCCTTTGAACACATATTTTATTTTGAGAAACATTTAAAATATTTTTAAAAGTAAACATGTCAGGCTAAATAATTGTAATGAATAGCAGATTTCTTTTTCATTTAAAATGGTATCTTGCTGGAAATACTGTTGTACTATATAACCAAAAAAAAAAAAAAGTAAAACAAAAATCTTACATATACCTTAGGAACGGTATAGCAGTAAATCTTAGCAGTTTTAAAACCTTGACTTTTCCAAACCGTAGTATACCTTGAAAATTATCATTCCATGCCTATTACACACAACTGGTAAAAATAAAACCATAAACATAGTATATAACTCACATTACAAATCAAACAAACAACACAATATACTACATCAAATATATATATATATATATATATATATTGCAGTTATATATATATATATATATATATATATATATATTGCAGTTATATATATATATATATATATATATATATATATATATATATATATATATATATATATATATATATATATATATATATATATATATATATACACACACACACACACTTACTTGAGCGCCCAACCCTTCCATTTTACCAGGTACTCGATTCGACCCTGCAGAAAGAAAGACGGTGAAAATATTCTTTATTTAAACAACCATTAAAGGAATGTGTACACAAGTCTACCATCACGTCCATTTAATATAGGTAATTTTGCTGATTGGTTAGTTAGGTCATTTAAATATAAACGAACACACACAGCACAACTAGCCCATTAAACCACGTGCCATGACACTCTGCAGTATGTAAACCTCACAAATCCTCCTGCATTGTTGAGATCTTTGGTCAGCCAGCATGCATTGATTTTGTCATGGACTCCAGCCAGACACTTTGTCCCTTTTTAGTCTAACGCTACTCCTCCTCCTCCTGCCGCTGCTCTTTTAGCGGGGCTGTTGTCAGCTCCCAACACAACTCAACCCGATTTTACTACGCAAATCTCAAGCAACATACACAAACGTCTCACATTTGAGGTGTTTTTCCAATCTGACAATATAAACAAATGCGTTGGCTCGCTAAATCGGGAAACATCTGCAAGTAGGCCTCCCCCCTCTTGTCATTGCTCCGCGTCGCTAGACAAACGAAAGACGACACTCTTTCTGTACTTCACGTCGTAAAAAAACTAACCCCCGCCTCTTTAGATATTATTCTTAGTTACTCACTTTCCTAACGCGGCTTTTTAGGATGGCCTCCGCGGCGAAAACCCGGTCTCCTGCCACCGACAGCTCCATCTTTTCGGTGCAGACGGTTCTGTCTCGCGGCTCTACACTTTACAAATCTGTGACAGAAACAAACCCCCGCGTAATCACGTGTTCCGGGGTCAACCAGCCCCGGTAGTCCTGGAAACCGAGAGAAGGGGTAATAAAAAAACAAAACACGTCCTTCATATACCATGTATTAATAAATACCTTGTTTGAAGGTTTTTCTAGTTGATTTTCATTTATGAAGTAATAGTAAGAGATGTAAAGAGTTAAAGTTCATTTAATAGAAGTTGCTGTTTATGATGTGTATAACCATGTGCGAATTATACATTGACCATGGAGGGGTAAACTTTTTTCAGTAGTAGTTTGGTAATACGTCCTTCAGTGAATCAAAATTATGGATGTATTTAAATTACATCTAATTTATTAATAAAATGTATACGTTTTTAGTGTTTTGAGGGATATTTAGTGACTATATAATACAAATTGGGTGTCTAGTCTTTATTTTTTTAGGCTACATGCAGATATAAACAACTATTTTTACAAGAAACGTGTTTTGTGAATAATTAAGATGTCTATCGTGGTCTAGAACCGCCAGTTTCAGACTGTTGAATGCTATTTTATCCTAGAATTGGTCGGCGCATTATTCACAATGGTATAAACCGTTATTTGGGGAATCAAATGGACATTTATATTATACATTTTAATTAATAATATTTAATGTTTAATGTTAAAAATCTATTTCTTACTATTAAAGGGCTGACCAATCAAGCATTAATTAGGGGGGTCAATCCTCCCCAAATCCCCCTGTAATTCGCACCCTGTTTATAACAAATATTGACATTCTGAGTAAATATATATTGTTAGTAAATCGTTTGGTGTGTTGTAACCAAAATGTAAACTGTAAACTTGAAATGTATTTTACTTTTATTTTATTTATTTTGTATTTGGATGCCATTTTATAGAATTGAAAAACCCTTACGGAAATTAACCATGGGCTACTACAAAATAAAGGTTAGTGTAGTTGGATAGTTTACCCAGAATTAAAATTTACCCTCAAGTGGTTTGGTCACACATTAAGTTAAGTTTTCATTAGTTAATGCTAGTTAATATATTAATAGTAATATTAAACGGATAATGAACAATACGTGTAGAGCATTTATAACTTAATATTTATTACCTAGTAATTACTAATGTTCATTCATGTTAGTACATATTAACAAACAATTAAGCTAAAGAAACTTATAAAGGTTTGCTAGCTTCCTTTATTTTGTAGAAACCAGTACGATAACCATTGATTCCTTAGTAGGAAAACAAATACTTTGGACGTCAATGGTTACTAGGTTTCCAAAAAATTTTTTAAATAATACATTTTTTGGTGTTCAACAAAAAAAAAGAAACACAAGAATGTTTGTGACATGTGAAGGGTGAGTAAATGATGACAGAATTTTCAGTTTTGTGTGAAATGTCCCTTTAAACCATGGTGAGCACAAATGCATTATGGTTTTATTACATAAACCATCGTTTAACCATGGTATTTGTGGTAAAAAGAGCATTTGTTTGAAAGACATCTGCTGTGTACTATGATCTACCAAAAGGTCTGTTGTATGAACAATCAAAATGTGAATCATCTTAAAGCATATTTTAAATATCTATACTAGGAAATGTCACGTTGTAAAGAAGCATTGCATCTCTGTGCACATACAGTCCTGTAGTCCACTGTAATACACATGTGCATCCGTTTTTATAGTTTGTACAGTGTAACATGATATGTACAATGATTTTGAAAATCTAATTTTCTAAAGATTTCGAACACCCCACAAAACACGTTTGTAGTCGTGAATGCTCAAAATACATGAATAAGTTTGCATTTTAGTTTAAAAAGTTTCTGTATAAACATACGCTTAGAAATGTACTAAAATTGCTGACAAAAAGTGTTCTTAAGTCTCAATAATTTTTTGGGTCAGGGAAACAACTAACTTTAATGATGTGTATACAGAACATCCTGTTTTGGTTGTCAATTATGTACAAAACATCCATATATGCATATAATCTAAGTGCTACATTTGAATTTGATCTTCATGAATGTTGGAAAATTAGTTGTACATGGCCAACGTGCATCATTTAGTTTGCTTATTCATATATTCTCTCATGGCCTTATGGATAGTAAAGTGTATGCAGAATCTCACTGGAAGTAGGTTTTCCAAGTACATTTTAGACAACTGGAGTATATAGAGCCAGATCATTCTCAAAAGTAATTCATTCACAAAATAAAATTCATACATCCACAACACAATTAACATTTACAAAATCCAATTCGTAAATTCAAAACACGATTCAAAAGTACAGTTGAAGTCAGAATTATTGGCCCCCTGAATTATTAGCCCCCCTGTTTTTTTCCCCAATTTCTGTTTAACAGAGAAGATTTTTTCAACACATTTCTAAACATAATAGTTTTAATAACTCATTTCTAATAACTGATTTATTGTATCTTTGCCATGATGACAGTAAATAATATTTTACTAGATATTTTTTAAGACACTTCTATACAACTTAAAGTGACATTTAAAGACTTAACTAGGTTAATTAGGTTAACTCTGCAGGTTAGGGTAATTAGGCAATTTATTGTATAATGATGGTTTGTTCTGTAGACTATCGAAAAAAATAGCTTTAAGGGGGCTAATAATATTGAACTTAAAATGGGTTTAAAAAAATTAAAACCTGCTTTTATTCTAGCAGAAATAAAACAAAACAGACTTTCTCCAGAAGAAAAAATATTATCAGACATACTGTGGAAATTTCCTGAATCTGTTAAACATATTTTGGGAAATATTTAAAAAAGAAGAAAAAAGAAAAAATTCAAAGGGGGGCTAATAATTCTGACTTCAACTGTATGTAAATACAATTCATAAATTTAAAACACGATTCATAAATACACAAATACAATTCGTAAATTCAATTCACGATTAGAAAAATACAGAAATCCAATTCTTATATTCAAAACATGATTCAAAAATACACAAATCCAATGTGTGAATTCAAAAAACAATTCAAAAGTACGCGAATCCATTCACAAATTCAAAAAAGATTCAAAAATACGCAAATCCAATTTTTAATTCAAAACACGATTCAAAAATACACAAATCCAATCCGTAAATTTAAAATACGATTAAAAAATATACAAATTCAATTCATTTGGTAAAAATATTTATGATTTTCACTTGTGAATTCACAAATTCTGTGTTCACAAGTTGACAAATTGGATATTGTAAATGTGAATTGTGCTAAATTTTATTTTATAAATGTATAATTTTTGAGACTGATCTGGCTCAGTAGGAGTACTGTATTTTAAATTCCATAACATTAGAAGCTATGCAAATACGTAATATGCATAATGTTTTCACAAAGTTCATATGGAGACGTGAAAACTGTACATGAATTTTCAAAACTTTTTAAAAATTTGTTCTAACCTCCATAGCATATGGTCATATACACATTTAAAATCTTGATGTATTTCTTTTACGAATATATGCCTCAGTCAAATCTAAAAAATTTTTAAATAAAAATAAAAAATAAAGCTCTCAACACCTACATTAGTTATCAGAATATCTGAAACCTCCTAAACTTACTTCACACCAAGTCAAAGTTAATTATTATTACTAGAAACTAATCTATAAGGTTAATAGTAAACCTATACATAACGCTGTAATAGTTATTTTTATATTTTCCCTTATAAATATAATGTTTCATCCAAAAACTGCTAACAATCCCCTTTAAATTAAGAGCTATTTGATTATTACTGAAGTCTAGAAGCTACTAGGTCGCCTAGACCTTATTAATCATTAAACACGGGTGAATCCTAAAAGAGCATTTCCTCGGCTTCAACCGCCCCTTCACCTTCATTGGCCGAGCTTGCAGTTGCGCACTGGATACGCGCATGCTGATTGGTTGTTGCCTCTGCCAGTCAAGCTTACACAAGGTTGGTTGTCATGCAGTGATTGTTGACGTCCTATCAAAAGTCAGCGATTTACTGACTCTGCGAAGCACTAACAGTATAGGATAATGAAATAGCGATAAAGGTAAGGCATTAAGCAAAGCATATACTACTAAGAAGTTTAATAGTTTATAGATAATTACTATATAATTGGGGTATCTGCTTTAAAATGAGTGTCGACTGTTGGTGTGGCTCTAAATGACAGTCATTTCAAGAGCTGTTATTTTCTTTTACGACTGTTTGAGAAACTGTTGGGTTATTGTCATCTGCATAGTGATTGTGAAAACTTAAACGGCGAGCTGTCATATGCTAGTTAACGGTGTGAGGGACGTTTTCGGTTGCAAGATGAATGTGCACGAGGCTAAAAACAACACTTCAGACCAGTCATGTATCATTTACAGTCGATGGAAATGTTTTTTTTTTTCGCGGAAAGCCTCTGGTTGAGGTTTTTTTACCTGTTTTATTTTGAATTGGTTTCATTTGAACAGAAAGTTGTTTTATTTTTAGATGTGAAACTCACAGTAATGTCTCACTCGATCCCTCCCAGCCTGACTGACTTCAATACTGATGATGAAAAGACTGGTGAATGTTACTGCATCACATCATGCATCTAGAAAATATATTATTATAAACTAACGTTACATCTATGCAGGTCAAAGCAAAAGTAAATTCTTGAAATGTCGTTGGATTTAAAACAAATGGAAGTAATGTGCTTAGCTAAACACAACCTGTGTATAAATATTTATATTTAAAAAGATTGTTTACTCAAAATGAAAATTCTGTCATTGAGCAGTTCCAGCATTATGGATGTGACATTTGCAGTAAAATCTCAAAAACATAATTTCACAAAGAAAGTATATGTTAACCTTATATTGAAATATATTTTTATATTTTCAAAAACTACTAACCACAGAGTTATGGGATCAGAAAAATATCAATCTGTAAAAATTTTATATTTTAAATGAGGAAAATAAGCATGCGTTATGGATGTGATGAAAAAAGTGTGCGAGTTTACAGTATACAACATAGATTGTAGAAATTCTGTGAATTAAACTGCACAACCCAAAAGAAACAATGCTAATCAAAAGGATAAAAGTTGGCTGACTATAGGACAAACATGATTGATTTTATTTGATTTTAGATTTTTTTTAGGAAGAAGCTTTGTTATGGATGTGACATCTCTCAATTATGGATGTGAAATTGCCACTTGTGTGACTTTTGCAAATCAAATATAATTGTTTGAAAACATTGACATTTTTTGAGTAATTTAAAAGAACTTTAAAATACATGCTCACACAAAAAAATGCAGAAACGGTTTCACTATTTTGCCGAAAACTTAATTTTTTTTTCATGGCAAGGTTGACATTTTCATGGAATTGCTCCATTGTTTACTCATCCTCAATTGTTTCAAAGCTTTTTGATTTTTGTTTCTTCTTCGTTCATTCAATATATATTTTTTCCTTTGGCTTAGTCACTTTATTTATAAGGGGTTCCGCCACAGAGGAATGAACCACCAACTTATCCATCATATGTTTTACACATCGGATGCACTGAAACTCAGTACTGGGAAACATCCATACACACTAATTCACACACATACAGAATGGCCAGTTTAGTTTATTCAATTCACCTATAGTGCATGTCTTTGGACTTGTGGGGGAAACCGGAGCACCCGCAGGAAACCCACGCCAACATGAGGAGAACATGCAAATTCCACGCAGAAATGCCAACTGACCCAGCCAGGACTCGAACCAGCTATCTTTTTGCTGTGAGGTGACAGTGCTAACCACTGAGCCACCGTGTCGCTCTGTTTCTTCTATTGAACACAAAATAAGGTATTTTGTAATAAGAATGTTGGAAACTGGTAATCATTGACATCCATTATAGAAAAATGTGTACTTTAGGTGTGATCCCATACAGGTTTCTATTTTTCAAAATATAATATTTTGTGTTCAACAGAAGAAGAAAAAAACTTAAAATGGTTTAGAGATTATAAATGATAACAAAATAAATTTTAGTATGAACTGTCCCTTTAAATTACAGAAATAATGTTTCAAAATATTTTAAATTGATTAGTGCAGATTCTGAAGTGCGGTGTGTAATAACATAAAATAATAATAATAATAATGGACATTATTGTGTGCAGATTTTTTGTTTGAATTAATATGATATATAATATGAGTAATAATAATAATGCGGTTTTTTTAAATAGCAAAATAAAGCTTTATTTGACTTTTTTAATTAAAGCTGAAAAACTGTAAAGGGATAGTTCAGCCAAAAATGAAAACGTGCAGTTTATTTATTCATTCTAGGTGCAATTTTGTGTTTGTTTTTACATTACAACATTAAAGAAGAAATGTGGTTCTTGGTGATTCATAAAATAAGTCAGTGGTCGCCACGATTGACAAGTAGACCTTTATCACGCTACCAGTAGATCCTGAAAATGACAGAAAATTAGGTACAAGAAATGCATCCTAATGCATCTTTTTCGTGGTCCAACCTCTGTTCATCTGCTCGTCATAAGCCATCCCGCAATCATTTTTTGAAAATATATATATTTATATGATCTGATTACTTTTAATGTCACAGTGCATTGGTCACCCAAATTTTCATCCCTACAAATGCCATCTTCCCAGATTTTCTTGGTTGTATTAATTAAAAAGTTAAAAACAGGTTAAACTAGTGCTTTACATAGTTAAAATTGTTAAATTAAAAGTTTGAAGCTGGAAATGCAAATGACAAATGTAGCTTTATTTTTCTGTCAAGTTAATTTTGATGGGGTAGATCTTGCCTTTCTGTAAGTTTGAGGTTAGGTATCTTAGACGAATGAAGGTTGGTGACTTCTGATGTAAGTTCAGGGCCCACAAAATCTGGTAGCCCGAAGTCTCAGGGCTATTGTTTCTTCAGTCGGTCTACCAAAATTTATCTACACCTTGCTCATTGTAGGCACAGTGTACATAGAGTTTGGTAGCCCAACTGAAAAAACAATAGCTCTGGGACTAGTCATGGGATGATAACCTTTTTCAAGATATACCGCGATTTGGAAAAGTGTTTTAAAAACTCAAAATTTTGTGTAATATCGTTCCTAAGGTATGTGTACGATTTTTTTTATTTGCATTTTTTTATTTGTTAGGACAACAGTATCTTCAGCAGAAAAAAATATCCAAAGATGTCATTTTAAATTGTAAAGAAATCTGTGTGTTTGAAACTAATGAAGACAGCAGAAGTCAGTGATTCATTTGAATTATTTAGCCTGACATGTTTACTGCTCC
Source organism: Danio aesculapii (assembly GCF_903798145.1). Lineage (NCBI taxonomy): Eukaryota > Metazoa > Chordata > Actinopteri > Cypriniformes > Danionidae > Danio > Danio aesculapii. The sequence goes on along the minus strand of NC_079456.1, from coordinate 31,877,775 downwards.
AAAATACTTTTTAAATTTTTCAAAAAATAAAATGTATTGTATTCAAAGGGGAAAAAGTTTTTTTGTATTTTACACAGACATTGAAAAAGAATATATTTTAGAGCATTGACCACAATACCGTTGTATTTATGTCCAAGGTTATCATACCATCAGAATCTTATACCAGCCCATGCCTACCTGGGACTTTGGCCTACCAGATTTTGCAAGCCCTGAAGTAATTGGCTACCAGAAATGTTGGGAATTCAAAAATCTACAGTCTCTACTCTCTACAGTCAAAACTAAATAATAATACATGATTCCTGACAATACATGACATATAACCAATCTGTAAATAGAAAGTAACTATCCCTTCAAACAAGTTAAAAGAGGAAACTAACCATTTTTAAAGATCCTCAACCGTAACTGTAAAGCTATGCAAATTCATTGGTTAAATGAAAAAACAAAACCATTATCGTTCCACTTTGCATTCTCCATGCAGGTTACCATGCAGTTCCTGGGCCGTATTTTGGACACTGTGAGCTCTGTGTCAAGCCTGTTCTCCAACCCGTACCGCGTGAGGGACGTCCAGCTCTCGGACTATAATGGCAAAATATTACTTCAGCAGGAGGGCAGACTCGTCCTGTACAGAAACCAGCAGAGCCAGTCATGGGACTGCCTGCTACTCTGTCCTGAATCTCCATCTGTGGCCCTGAGGTGAGTCCCGTAAAATAGGGCTGCACGATATTGGAAAAAACTGACATTGCAATATTTAATTTTTCTGTGATACACTTTGTGATATTGAGTATAATTTCACCAGATGACTTCAATGGCTTTATTTGAAAAAAACAACATTATTTTAGAGTAATTGGGATTATTTTGTACAATATTCGCAGAACCTATTATAAACCAATGCATTTGCAATACTCAACAGCAATATTGATATATTATTTTATCTTTATATTTTTCAAGTCTCATGCAGCTCTACTTCACAGCCTGTCAAATAGATTTGCTTTAGATCAGCTTTAAATGAGCATTTGGGAAGCCTTGGCCACAAAGAACCATTGTTTAGCATTTATTCTTCATCTGTCACAGTTTCATTAGCTCATCCAGCATATGGGTTTGAGGAAGAAGTTGAATTTGGTTTTTTGTCTGTGCTCAGGATGTTCCAAACGGCCTCAGAGGAGGACGCGATGAACTGGTTTCCTCAATATGCCCTGAAGCTCCGCCCGTTTTACGAGATGCTCCGCCCACCGGTGAAACCCGAGATGCTGCAGCCAATCGCGGATTGCGTGCGGAATCACCCTGATTGGAGCTCGGCTCACATTGCCGTGGACACCGGACTGAGAGACTGCCTCAAACACAACTACATCCTCAGGTCAGACCACACACTGGTCGCAGTTCAGAGTTCATGTGAGACCTTTTGACACAGTATAGCAGTAAACAGCTGTAAAAGTCATGAATCTTTTTTTTTTTTTTTACTGGTAAAGCATAACACACTGAAAAGCGTCTGTAATGACCTCAACTGTGGTGAGTTTGTAAACACGCAGGGGTATAATTGTTTTTTTTTTTTTTTTTGATTTTAGGGGAAACAATTAAACAAAATAATTGTTAAATTGTTAATAAAACAATTAAAAATTAAACTAAGTCAATAAAAATAAACAGAAAAAATTATAAATATATTTATATTTATCTATTATTTGTAATACAATTTTGTCCTTTAATACAAGCAGTCAGATATATAAACTGTACCTTTAAAAACTCAACACAGGACAACTCAAGCACAGAACAACATGAGCATTCATGGTGTAAAAACAAATGTAAATATCCTGCTAACTTTCTGAGCCTTGTCAGGCGAGTTTTTACATTCCTATGATTGGTCGTTCGCTCAACAGAAAGGGCTGCGATTAGCTCTAATGCTCTGGCGCTGTTCACCGATGATAAACACTGATAAACGGCATCGGTGATCACAACTGATCCATGATAGATGCCGTGGAGAAAACTCACTCTGCAGATACATGCTCATGTCTGTATCCAGAAGTATTGCTGTAGCAGCCGAGAGGAGAGGAAAAGTCACGCCAGCAGGTCAGAGGTCCACAGCAAGAGAGAGAGAAATTGAGTTTACTTTCATTTTCTCAATTGCAGTGAAATAGAGGCTTCTTCTGTCCAGCAAACTTACAAGCAGTGAAATTGTGCGCAGTTTTTAAGTAGTTGGAGCGTTGTAACCACTCACTCAATTGTTCGTGTTTGCATCACGGTGCACCGAAGAAACAATTCATTTTGACACCCCTAATATATATATATATATATATATATATATGTATGTATGTATGTATGTATGTATGTATGTATGTATGCATGTATGCATGTATGCATGTATGCATGTATGTGTAGTGTTTTTTTTTTATATGTAGTGTTATATTGCAAGTCTTAAATTTCAAAGGTCTTAAAAAGTCTTAAATTGAATGAAATTTTGTCATGTAGGTCTAAAATCATAAAATCTAAAATCAATTTTTCTTTGTTTATATAAAGCTACCCAATATACCCTTTTTATATTTCTGGGTTTCTCAGTAGCGAAAAGCATCATGGTTGGGTAAACAATAAATAATTATTTTACAATCCTATTAGCTGAAATAATGAAAGAAAAACTCCACGATGCTGTTATCAAGACTTTTAGAAAAAGGAAAAAAAAATGTGTGAGACTGATAACTGCAGCCAGAGGATAATGTCAAATTTACTCTCAGCCCCATAGACACTGCATTAGAAACACCTTGTATAAGTGGTAATTCTTTTTTTGTAATTGGACGCAAAGTTGATATATTACATTCAGTAGAGCATATAAATGTTCATATGGTTTTTTGAAAAAAATCAAAATATTAAAACTTTCAAGGATTTTGGTTTTTAAAAAGTCTTTAAAAAGTGTTTTAAAGTCTTAAATTTGACTTTGTTAAACCAGCAGAAACCCTGGTGTAAATGCAAAATTTGTAAATGAAATTTGTGTGATTTAAAAAATAAATAAATAAAAAAAACTTCAAAGGTAATGTAAAATTAATAAAGTAAAGTTTTTAAATTATTTTTTTTTTTTAAATGCTTATTGGTTTTCCACAGTTTTGCACATCTGAAGTAGGTGGGGTTACGTACAAAGTGTGCCTAATTTGTACACATTTTCTTTCCTTAAATAAAATACAAATATATAATACAAAGTATGCAGCTTCATCACAGTACACACAAGTGAGATTAAACCCTGATAAATAAAACAAAAACTAACCTCATGTAACGAATGGAGGAAGATCAAACAGACTCGGATAGAAAGCAGTCTCTTCACTTAATAATAATCATTGGACTTAAGCTTTTATGTTCGTGTGTGTGTCCTGCTTCAGCCAGATGAACTCTCGTGACGCTCAGGGTCAAACGCCGCTGCATCTGGCCTGTGAGAGAGGAGACGTGGGCTGTGTGAGAGAGCTCCTGGAGGAATGTCAGGCCCGCACAGACGTCAAGGATAAGAACGGAGAGACGCCCATGCACTGCGCTGCCAAACAAGACTCTGCCCTCATCATAGAGGTGAGAGGTCAGCTCTGGGCTCACAGAAGGCCTGCTGAATATATTCAAAGAAAAATAACATTGCAGCATGGCTTGATGTGATTGGTCAAATGAATTACCTCATAAATATTAAGGGTTAGTTCACGCAAAAATTAAAAAGCGCTCACTATATACTCGCCCTCAGGTGGTCTCAAATCTTTGAGTTTCTTTCCTTCTGTTGAACACAGAAGCAGATATTTTACTAAATTATTTAAAACAGTATGCATCAACATCTATAGTATGAAATAAACATACTATGCTAGTCGAGCTAGCATTTTTCACCAAAATATCTTCTTTTGTGTTCACCAGAAGAAAAAAATAAGTGAAAGGTGAGTCAATGGTGACAGAATTTAATATTATTGGTATAATTATTAGTTTAATATTATATCTTTAATATCATTAACTTCTGCTAAGCATGATGGCAACATGCAAATTTTGTAGCAAACACATCAAAGCAAAAAGCACACCACCAACAGCTAAAACTTGTTAACAGTGACTTTGAAAGTTAGCAACATTCTGATTTGTTTAAAAAAAATTAAGCTTGCTAACAATATGATAAACATGTTAAACATTTTTTAGAAACATTAATTTGTGCTAGCAACTTGATAAACATGTTAACAATATGTCATGCTAGCAAATGTGTTAACTATAATAGAAACATGCTAGCATGTTCAACATGTTGGTCATGGATTAATGCTTAGAATCAAGCTTGTTACATGTTGCTGTCATGAATTAACATGCTAATAAAACCTTAACCATGTTAGCAACATATTTTAATACATTTACTGTTATTTTTAGCATGTTATAAACTTGCTAACAGCGTTGTAAATATGTTAGAAACATGCTTGGTCGTGTTTTATATTATCAGTGTTATGCTGTGTTCACACAAGACGCGGCGCTCACGAATAAATCGTGCTATTTGCACGTACATAGACGCGTGAACATTTTAAGTTTACTAGCTTCATTCACGCATCAAATTCACTTCACAATAGACGCAGATTCGCATCCTGGGCAGGGCTTTTGTCTGCCCCGTGACTCTAGTTTCATTGCTAAGTGGCTAACATGGATTATATTGAGAGACTAGCTGTGTTTATGTGCTGAAGGAAGGCTGAAAAATAGCGTAGATTTGTTCGGCGCCGTGTCTAAGCCCACTATATCCTTTCACAGGTGCACCCAGCTCTGGAAGTTCCTAAACTTTTCCAGAAACTATACTTTGATAGAGGCTTTCAGTGGTGCTTCAGACTGAGCTGAGCCCAGTTTGATGAGCTAATGTCTGGTCTCAGCAGGAGGATTTCCCCTCAGGACACTAACAACAGGCACTACATCATAATCATGCCCCTACAAGAGCAAGCTCTTGATTGGTTAACATGGCACGAATGTCTGCTGAAATTCAGATTTTCCAACTTGAGAAATTTGCACGAATGCCCAAAACGCTCAACATATACATCATTCACGGCACCTCATTCTTGCGAATCGCACCGCAGTATGTCTAATCACGTCTTTGCATTGACTTAACATGTAAATCACTTGCACTTAACGTTTCATTCGCGTCTGGTGTGAACGCAGCATAAGAAACCTGCCAGCAACATGTTATTTAGTGTTAGCAATGTCTTTTATATTACTATAGTATTATTTTATAATGTAGATAGTAGGGCTTAACAATGAGCATCAATATCGCAATGTGTATATGTGCAATAGCCACATCAAAAGATTAGATTTATTTTTTAAAGATTAAAAGACAAAGATATTTAATATATATAAAAATATATAAAAAATATATATATTTATACAATGACCATGTTATTTTATGTTTGATTGTTCAATTTCTGTGCTTGAATACTGTTACAATTTCCAGAAAACCATCTCACAGCAAAACAAATTATCGCAATGTCTGATTTTTATAATATCGTGCAGCCCTATTAGATGTTAGATTAGATGTGTTTTTGGTAGTTTAATTTTACAGTACATTAGTGTTATTATAGTGCATTTCTTATTCGTGAGACGTATTTATTGTTAATAATAGTCACAATAAATAACTATAAATATTCTGTAGTCTTATAGCTTGTAAGAATCTTGATGGTTGTGTGGGTCTCGTCTATCAAACTGATCTTTAATTTGTATTTTCTATTGGTTTGGAGTCAGGTGATTGGCCAGTCCACAGCTTGATTTTCTTTCTCTGAAAGCATTTGATAGTTTCCTTGGCTGTGTTTTGGATCATTGGCTACGTTTACATGGACATCAGTAATCAAATTATTTGCTTTAAGAGAATGATAAGAATAAGGTGTTTACATGAGTTGCTTTTTGAGTGTTACTTTCATTATCCTGTTTTACATGTTATAGCACATAATTCGATTAACGTCATCGCGTCACAGCGCTATCTGCATTTCCTCCGGACTTTTTATGTAATTTTGGGTGTTTCATTTTTAATTCGTGGACTTTAATTGCAGTTTGGCACTTTTACTTTCACTCACGAACATTTCCTGCACGCCAAACGAGATATTGGATCCAACTATGAACTGCTGGAAGAGTTATTATTTAATGGAAGTTCTTACCGCACGCTGAATGGAAGAAGAATAAAACCCTCCGCATTTCACGATGCAGGTGTCTGCGGTCTGCACTGACTCGGTAGGTGCAAAGAGTGTTAAGGTGTTTACATGTATGTAATGCACTTCAATAATGTGACTAAAATCAGCAAACTCCACACGTCTTAATTTGATTTCTCTTTAGTTCGATTATGACCTTAATCTGATTAAATTAATCAAAAATCGCTGTTTACATAGCTAACTCTTAATCGGAGTATTGTCTTAATCGCATTAAAATCTAATTATTGGTGTCCCTGTAAATGTAGTCACTGTCTTGCTGAAATGTCCATCCTGGTTTCATCTTCATCATCCTGCTAATGTAGATGTTGGACTGAAGCAGCTAATAATAATTTACAATGACGAAGGGCAGAGGGTTGCTGAAGAACTACTGAGAGATTTCAGCTGCTGTCTGGGCTTTCGTTGCCTTTCTACACCTCCCTTTCTTCATGTGTTCAATACTTTTTCACTGCGTCATTTCATTTTATTACACATAACTAATTAGATTTGTTTTATTTGCATACATAAAATCCTTTGGTTGTTACCAACATCCAGGGAAAATTCAACACCATCTTTAGAAATATGTTTTCTGAGAAAAATGGAGACATGTTCAATACTTATTTTCCTCGCTGTATAACACAATTTTCAGTAAAACAAAAATAATCAGTTCCGTAAAGCCTTACTTCTGAATGCTGCTCTCGGATAACTGTGTTTTTATTATTGTGTATTTTTCGGTTTGTTGTAGGTGTTGTGTGCACAGTTGTGCGCGGGAGTGAATGAGCTGAACGCCGCGGGTGAAACACCAATGCACATCGCGTGTCGTCTCGGGAGGGTGGAGGTGGTCAAGGGTCTGCTGGGAGGCGGAGCCCGCTGTGACATCATGGGAAACAATGGTTTTCCAATCCACGCCGCCATGAAGTTTAGTGAGAAGAGGTGAGGAATACGAATCGTTACCATTTCGTTGGTACACTACTTTTTATTTGCAGATTGAAATCCAAATATAAAATACCATTTTTTTTTTAAAGTGCTGATTCTAAACATCAGATCAGGGTGTGAGTTTGTACAGGGATTACGACGCTTACGGGTTGCGATGCTGACTCTAATGCTAATATATTTTACTCTCTGTAGTAAACTCTAGGGATGCTCTTTTTATCTTCCCAATACCAATTCCGATACTTGAGCTCAGGGTCGATACCTGAGTGTCTATCTGTAGCACTGGATAATTTTATGGTGTGCTTCAGACTTATCCATTAATAAAACATGAACTAATACATACAGTGAAGGCCTTGGAAGGCCGAATAGTGAAACGGAACAAGATCCATGGGAATAGCAGCGTTTGGACGGCCTTTTTCTTTCTCTACTAACGCGTCTGTGGCCATGCCCCTTTGCTGTGCGAGGTGTGTGCGCAGTGAATGCGTGTAACCTGAAACGTTTGTGATCTCATTAACCCGGATGTATTTTTTTGTAGACCCCAAATGTGTTCGCTGTAGGCGTTGCTAAGCTAGCTCTGTAAAAGCCAATGTCTCCTTTTGCATTAAAGTTTGAGCATCTTACATTCAGAGATGGTGTGTGCGTTCGACTTCATGCAGCGCTGTGCTGATTGATCGAAATCTGTCTTAAAGCGGTGCTAGCTGGTTGGAAATGTTATTTGGATTGACGCTGCGCCGGCGCCATGTGACTGTCACATGTGGCCTTAAAGTACCGCGACAGTGCTCCGAGATCAGACGACTGATTCAACCGGTGCAGCATCTGAAGAGCGACTACTAGAGCTGTGATGGCGACACCGATATTACATGATTGGCCGAGTTCAGTGCATGACAACAACCACGTGTGTTTCGGGTGTATTATTGGACACATTCTGGTTCACAAATTTCAAAACAAATAATTCACTTTTCATACCATCTCTATCTTGTATATATCATGCTTATTAAAAGACTACACATATTTACTGCAGTAATCATCTTTTGTTAAATAATCTGGTTATAAAGGCTAGATTGTTTGCGTAGGTTTATTTTCAACCTTTTTTATACAGACTATTTACTACATTCAGCTCCATGAATGATTTAAATTATATATTTTAGTAAATAACATAAATATGAACTCAAATAAGTATTACAGACTTGAAATAAAATAATTGTCATCATTGATCTTGACACCCTAAAGCAGGGATGTCAAACTCAATTCCTGGAGGGCCGCAGCCCTGCACAGTTTAGTTCCAACCCTAATTAAACACAGCTGATCAAACTAATTAAGTCTTTCAGTCTTGTTTGAAACCTACAGGTAAGTGTGTTGAAGCAGGGCTGGAACTGAACTGTGCAGGGCTACGTCTGATAATAGACATGCACAATATGCAACTTTTTTTTTTTTTTTTTTTTTTTGAATAATACATTTATGCAGTCATTAACATGTTTTGACAGTCAATATAACTGTGATTTGATGCCTCGCAAAAGTTGTAGACACCTTTAACAATATTTAAATGCTTTTGTGATGCAAAATGAATTTAAACATCCAGTTACTCTTTACACCGATTAAGAAACCGACTACTGTAATACTACTATTACTACTATAATAAAGAAAATCTACTCTAACTGTAAAACTAAATAAATTGCTAAATACATGAGTGTAAAACCTGCAGCCCACAACAAATGTTGAAAGTTATTGCTTATCACATTTAACAAACCATTTACTACGAATTTTATGTAATTTTGCTCACATGGATAATTGAATATTAATCAGATGATGTCATTATATTGCTGTGCCGTCAGCCAACCGTTGCATTGCTGATCATGATTTCGAGGATCGATAGATCTGTTCTTCACAACACACGCAGTGATTTTAGATCAATTCATTCAGAGATTTTAATCTGATTCACAAACTTGTTTGAAGAACCAAATTAGCCAGAGATCAGTTATCAAGATTAAAAGATCCAGGATCTGCCAAATCATCTTAGATCATTTAAGCGAGGTACGAAAAACGGACCCCTGGACTTTTTTACTCTATAATGACCTAAGAGCCAATCACACAGGAGAAATGTGCAACAATGGGAATCTAAAAGTGTGTTATTGGAGATGTACCCCGATTTGTCAGCCACCGAAAATGTATTGGGCAAAAATATGCTATTATGCCATTTTAATTATTTTCTAATTTTTGTGGCTTCAGTCAATGTCGGGTACTCTTTTAAATCTGGAAGCATTAACAACTTCTATCGAAATATATATTGTTATCGTTCAGTATGGAAAATAATTATCGAGATTGCATTTTTTAACCTCATTCTTTTGATTTTTCTCTCTTTTAGTTGTGCTGAAGCCATTTTATCCTCAAGCCCAAATCAGCTTCTGGCGGAGGATCCGGTTTATGGTGGGACACCTCTTCACTGGGCCAAAACTGCAGAGGTCAGGAGAAACTTCATTTTTCTTCTGTCCACAAGTAATTGTGTGTTTAATATAGTCCTGTGTTTTCTCTCTCTCTCTTAAGATGAGCCGTCTTCTGCTGGACAGAGGATGTAACGTCAACTACTTGAGCAAGACTGGAGAAAGTCCTTTGCACATCCTGACCAAGAGGGGGCGCTTTGAGGCCGCAATGACCCTGCTGACACACGGAGCTGACGCTAATATTAGGGGTCAGGATGGAAACACTGCACTGCATCTCGCTATGAAGGTATGATGGAGGAGCTCATAAAGACTGTCAAGATCATGTAGATATACAGCTGAAGTACGAATAATAATAAATAATATTTTACTGAATGTTTTTAAAGACACTTCTATACAGCTTAAAGTGACATTTAAAGGCTTAATTAGGTTAGTTAGGTTAACTAGGCAGGTTAGGGTAATTAGGCAAGTTATTATATAATAATGGTTTGTTTTTTAGACTATCGAAAAAAATATATAGCTTAAAGGGGCTAATAATATTGACCTAAAAAAAACCTTTGAAAAAATTAAAAACTGCTTTTATTCTAGCCGAAATAAAACAAATAAGACTTTCTCCAGAAGAAAAAATACTATCAGACATACTGTGAAAATTTCCTTGCTCTTTTAAACATCATTTCAGCTTTATTTTAGTTTAGTCTTAATTAGTTCAGTACTTCGAGTTAGTTTTATTTAAATTCGACTTATTTTTAGTGGAATTTTTAAAATATAATTTATATTTTATAGTTTTGTTGAACAAAAAGTTTTAAACATTTAGAAAAAAGTTATTTATATTTTGGTGATAATTTCTGTATGTTTTTAAAACTTTTTTTTAATTGTATAGTTTCTCATTTGTAGTTTTTGTTTTATTTGAAGCTTTATTTTTACTAATTTATCTTGTCTTTTCCTTATTTAGCACCAATTTGCCAATGTCAATTTTTAATATATATATACATTTTTTAGTCAAATGTCATTTTACCTATACTGCTTTTGTGCTTGGCTTGGTGTTTTATTTGTTTGTTTTAAGTTATAAGATTGTAGGTGTTTACAACGATTTGACTGATAAATATAAATTTGTAGCTAAATTGTTAACGGTGCCAAACATCATTTCCCGTTGTTTACATCTTTGTTTACGTCCTTGCTACAACATACCGTGAACGTTAAACACTATGCATGTCATAGATCAATTTTAACAAAAAAAATACTTGCAGGTTGTGGCTCACAATCCACAGCTTTTTTTATTATGGTTGGAGCTGCTCCTCCTTTGGGGAGGTTTTAGCCAAATCCAGCACTGAACTAACAGATTCTGGAAGTTCTCCTTTGTCAAATGCTAGTTATATCTTTTTTATAATTCTCTGGAACATAATTAAATTTAAATTATAAGCACTTCTGTCTTTGTTTTGTGTCTTTTAGAAGCACAAATACAGAAACAGAATGAGCTCTGTGGAAATAGCAGCATTTGCACAGCATTTTAGCTTTCTCTGCTACAACATTAAAGCACCTCTAGCACCTCTAGATCTCACTAACCTGGATGTATTTTTTTGTAATCCCCAAATTTCGTTCGCTGTTGGCTTTGCTAAGCTAACTCTGTAAAAGCCAATGTCTCCCTTTGCATTAAACTTTGAGCATATTACTGTACATTCAGAGATGTTGTTTATGTTCACAGATCTACATTACACATGAACTAAAGTTTAAAATATGATATCGTAGTGGACCACCCCTTAATGTTGCTTTAAGTTCTAGTAGTAACTCTGATCACATTCTAACTGACGTTAATTACCTCTTAAATCTTTCTTAAATAATAAAAAAGAGAGTAGGTGTATTCGTTTTGTCGTGTTTGTCCCCACAGCTGGACAACATGGACCTGATCAAAGCCCTGATGGTGTTTGGAGCAGACGTGGAGGTTCATAATGATGTGGGAGAAACACCAGGCCTCATCGCCGCTCGAACCAGCAAGGGTGAGAGAAAAATGTGCTCTCAGAGGTGTATATGACAGAGATTAGACACACAAAACAGGCTCTTTCACGTTTCTTGATGCAGTGTATGAAGTGTGCTGCATGACCACATTCAGTGTTTTTGCATGTCAAAGTAATGTCATCTAACCAGGGTTTGAACTTAACTGCTTGGTAGTCAATTTGACTGGTAATTTTTAAGGTATCAGTAGGGCTAGACAGAATCTGCAATCTGAATCTTAACTAAAAACTTAATATATGAAATAAAAATAATACCCTTTTAACTTTTATCTAATGTTTACAATGTAAGTCCAATTAGATCCACGTATTTGGTAAACAAAGCAAGTCTCTCATATAATATAACTACTAAAGGACAGAAAATATTACTGTACAAACTGTTTTGTAAATAAACCAAATGAACACTTTCATATTAATCAATAATATTACTGAAATTAATTGGAAAAACTGAATAAATATAAATTAACACACATTTACACAAGTAAATAAAACGACTAAATGATGGGCAAAAAATTCTATGTGGGCCTAGGTATCGGCCATTTAGAACTAGTGTTGTCAATATCGATATTTCGTTAAGTATCAATACTGGAATATTTAGAAGAATGCGATCTTGTTAATATTGATACCGCATATACTCCCTTTTGGTTGAGAAGGTTTTCAGTTTGTGAACAAACAAACAAATAGGAAGGACGCAAACAGGCCAATATGCTAGCATTGCTACTGGGTAGTGCCTGGTAAATGTGCTAATCCAATAAATTTAGCGAAGCACTGATGAAGAGTGGTTTCCTCTCAGTATGGGTAATGGTATCGAATATTGATGTTTTTCAAGGTATCGTATCGAAGTTAGAAATTCCAGTATCGTGACAACGATATTCAGTATGTCTGAAAGCCAAATGTACAAAAAGTATCGTAATTAAGCTATGATGATCATAGATTTAAACGTTTGTTATGAAATCTGAATCTGTATTTATTTTCAGCTCCTTTAAAGTCAAACCTTGTTTGCAGATTCAAAATTCTCTTAGACTTTTGTTGTCTCTTATACGTTTTAAGTGTTTCCCCTCTGACTTAAATGTTAATTTCCAATTATTAGCTTAATCAATGAATAAAATAATAGAAATAAGTGTATCATTAACTTCTACATCTAATGAAGTAGGAATGTGCAGCTGAATACAGAAATAATTGTATAACTTCTTATTTAAATCAACAAATCTACATATATTCTATCTGTAAAGTCATGTCATTCAGGGCACCAGAAACCGTATAATCTGAAAATATCTTAAATTATCAGGAAATGTTATGAAATATCAGGTGATATATGTAAAGAAATTATACCCGCTATGCCTTATTTTGCTAATGTGAAAGGCTTACTTGAGTTGGAGGGTCATTATAGCAACCACATGTAAAATGATAGTAAATTTACAAATGTATTATTTATGAACTGATACACGTTACCCGCCACAGTCAGTTCTGACACACATTTGGCAAGTTGGTGTATGTTAGTTCAAACCCTGCTTCCATCTAACCATTAACAACAATACATTGTGTCAATATGCAACATCTAGAAATGTGAAACGGTTCACAATGCAGGTGTGTGTAAAATTCATTTGTCGAATTATTTGTTTTATTTTTTGTGCCTTAAATGTAAACAGTTTAATATTTTGGCAAATCATAAACGCATTTTCTAAATTCGGACAATATTTTAATGTCTTAATTTATTGCTTGATTATGATGAAATTGTTAATACATTCTTAATCTAAAAGAAACTTTATTTTTCTTTCAAGTACTTTTTCAAACTTGCAAAAATAGGGCTGCACAATATATTGAAAAATTATCATTATCACGATGGTAGTATATGCAATGCCCATATCGCAGACATTAATTTTATCTGACCAATCAAATTATAGCGCCTTTACTGTCTTCATCCCCCCTCTCCAGTAGGTACTGTTAGCTGAACCTAAAGCTGAAAATAAACATTAATCCTGAGACAAAAGAGGGACAAATATGGAGCCAGATCAGTCTCAAAAATAATATATTTAGAAAATAAAATTTAGCACATTCTTTTGAATCGTGTTTTAAATTTACGCTTTGTATATGTGTATTTTTGAGTCGTGTTCTGAATTTTCAAATTGGATTTTGTATAAAGTATGAATTTCACTTTGTAAATGTATTATTTTTGAGACCGATCTGACTCCATAAAAAATGACAACAGCCAATACAAATCAGAATTTTCATCAAGGTTTTCAGCTATTCGTAATGTTTTGTTTTTATTAGATTTAATTTGCTCAGAAAAAAATCTATTATCTGTTTATTTTTGTATGATCCTTACATAAATGTTCTGATTAAAAAAATGTATTTTTATAGTTAATTATATTGTAAAAAAATATTATTATTGCGACACTCAATAGTAACATCGTATATATTTTCCCAGTATTGTACAGCCCTAATCGATAATTTTTTTATTTAAAAATTTTTGGTTTTTGTTTTTAATTGACAACTTAAACTGTTCATCTTAACCATAAGGAGTGGCTGTTTTCTCTAAAAAACCAGCTGAAGCTGTCCGACAAGTCCTGATGTTTTCATTGGCTGACAAAAAGATTATCACTGTAAACTATTTAATGCCTGCATTTTGTGCATTTAACCATAAGAATGAAATGTCATGTTCTACTCATGCTGTTTTGTTTTCTCATTCATGCATTTAGTCAGCACATACTCACCTTTTCCTTCTTTGTCTTGCGTGTGCATGGCGTGGCATGCATTTAATCCTCCGCTCCGACCGAAGGCTCCAACCGTAAGGTGCTGTTGAACATGCTGTGTAGTGTAGGTGCCGAACGCTGCCATCCTCCATCTCTCAACAGCCCCACTCACAGTCTCAGAAAAGCTCCACCCCCTGGCATAGGTAAAGCTCCACCCACAAACAAATGCATATTTCCTGATGACATCTTTCAGTGCTTCATTCCTTTTTTTCAACTTGTTTATATTTTACATTATTTAAAATGTTTATTTTTTTCAGTGAAACAAGTGTGACTAGCTAAATTTTGGATGGCTGCTAACTAGGGCTGGGTGATGATACAAATGTCACTATGTTATTTAATTCTGATTCACAAGCTCTCGATTTGATTCATGATTCAATTTAGTGAATATAGATTTAATACAAATAGATATTTCTTAAAAAATTATCAGTGAACAGTTTTTTTCTGTTTTTTTTTACTAGTGCTGGACAAAGAATAATCGTGATTATTCGTATTCAAAATAAAAGTGTGTTATATATGATATGCATCTACAATGTATATATTTATTATGTTAATGTAATACACGCATACATAACACAACTAGACACAAAAAACTTAAGATATTTAATTTTATATATTTATATATAACTCATAACTCATATAACTCCTATAACTACATTTTATATGGAAAAATGAATAAACCTTTTCTCAAATATATACATGCATGTGTGTATTTATACATTAAACAATAATTATACACCATACACACACATACACTCATCGGCCACTTTATTAGGTTCACCTGTCCAACTGCTCGTTAACGCAAATTTCTAATCAGCCAATCGCATGACAGCAACTCAATGCATTTAGGCATGTAGACATGGTCTGGAGTTATGCAGAAGAGCATCTGTAAATGCGCAACACGTTGAACCTTGAGGCAGATGAGCTACAGCAGCAGATGACTACACCGGGAGCCACTCTTGTCAGCTAAGAACAGGAAACTGAGGCTACAATCCACACAGGCTCACCAAAATCAGACAATAGAAGATTAGAAAAGCGTTGCCTGGTCTGATGAGTGTCAATGACTGCTGCAACATTTGGATGGTAGGGTCAGAATTTGGCATCAACACCTTGAGAGCATGGATCCATCCTACCTTGTATCAACAGTTCAGTTTGGTGGTGGTTGTGGTGATGTAATGGTGTGGGGGATATTTTCTTGGCCCATTAGTACCAATTGAGCATCATGTCAACGCCACATCCTACCTGAGTATTGTTGCTAACCATGTCTATCCCTTTATGACCACAGTGTACCCATCTTCTGATGGCTACTTCCATCAGGATAACGCGCCACGTCATAAAGCAAGAATCATCTCAGACTGGTTTCTTGAACATGACAATGAGTTCACTGTACTCAAATGGCCTCCACAGTCACCAGAGCTCAATCCAATAGAGCACCTTTGGGATGTGGTGAAACGGGAGATTCGCATCATGGATGTGCAGCTAACAAATCTGCAGCAATTATGTGATGCTATCATGTCAATATGGACCAAAATCTCTGAGGAATATTATCAGTACCTTGTTGAATCTGTCACGATGGATTAAGGCAGTTCTGAAAGCAAAAGTGGGTCCAACCCGGTACTAGTAGGAAGTGACATCACATCCAACATCTTGCAAATCACTGCAAACAGAATATAGAAAATAATCAATTTACAGCTTTTGATAACTGATATTGAATCTGTAACTTTTTTATAATAACCTATTCCTTGGTTAGAATATTTAGGCTCTTTTTTTTTCAATTAATTGTTTATTTTAATGAACGATTCAAGAGTGTGATCCACTAATAAGCATGACAAAACAAATGTTCAGTAAAGTAATTATTAATGAACAATTTTATAAGTAAATATAAATAACATTTATTTTGTAATGATTTATTTAATTGCATTCTGGGGTTGTTTTATGTATTCCTCTGTATATTAAATATTCACTACATGAACATCATCTTATGTGAATGAATCGGTGATCTAAAAAATGAAGTGCTGAGATTGAAATTTTAAGAAACATATGTGTGTCAAACAATAATCATTTACACTGTTTCTTGAATGGGCTATTACTTATTTTATGTAGTATTTTCACACACACTCAAAAAATCAGCCTACAGGCTTTCATGGACAACCTGGAACGTCTGGCAATGTTCAGTTCTTTTAGGATTCACTACATGTTAATTAAAAAGCAATTAATATATAAAAATTATTCCATAGGTATTGTTCACCTAAAAATAAAAATTCTGTCATCGTTTACTCAGCCCTTTACTTGTTTTAAACCTTCGAGTTTCTTCTGTTGAACAAGATATTGTGACACATGTTGGAAACGTATAACCATTAGCTACGTTTTCATCCACCTATTTTTATGCGCATTTTGGATATGCGCATAAAAAATGCCAAGATGCATTTTGAAAATGTGCATAAAAAACATATGCGCATAAGTGAGTAGGATACATTTTTATTCGATGAGAAAAGATGCGTTAAAAAAAGGTCATGTTATTTTGTTATAAGAGATCATGTGATAATAAATGTGTGTGAATGGACAAACCAGCAGGCTGAGCACATTATAAAACATCTGATATTGTTTTGGTCATTCTAAAACATCTTAACCATTTCAGTATTCGTGTTATTATATTATTAATGACCTCCAGAATTAACAACGTCTGTGCTCCACGGCTCACGCCACTGCGAGTTCACTGTGTGTAAGGATTGTCTTCTGAGGCACAAGTCATTTATTAAATTAAGAAAAGATTCACACAGCTTCTCATACCACAGCAAACTCCGTTTTTACTGTTGATATTTGGCACGAGAGAATCAGGAAGTGATGATTTTGTTCGCTTTGACTTGTTGGATGGAAACGCTGCTTTATTCGCACGTCTTTTATGCGATAATCCAGTTTTGTGCATAAAGTTAATTCGGATTTTTGGATGGAAACATAGCTATTGTCTTCCATAGGAATGATTATAGATTTTCAGCTTTCTTCATAATTCTTATTGTGTACAACAAAAGAAAGAAACCAATAAAGGTCAGGAACCATGTGAGGCAGAGTAAATAGGGGTATATTTTTATTTTGGGGTGAAATATGCCTTTAAAGACCACCACTATTTTGATTCAGTGGCAAATTGGTTCCATTCATTATCATCTTTAAATATTTTAGACTTTCCTGGCTGTGTTTCTAAACATGACTATTGTATGCAAAGATGGCTGCATTTCTATAGACTACATTTGAATGCCTAGATGCCCCAGTTGACCAGGGTTGCCCAATCTTCACATTGAAGGGCCAGCGTCCTGAATCATTCAGCTCCAACCCCAATTAAACACCAATAAATCATGGTTTTCTTGTTATAAACCTCCTGGCTAGTCCTGGGCCAGCCTGACCACCCGCCTGTGACCTACTCACACCTGCAGTTCTCCACGATGAACGTCCAGCTTCCCCAGCCTCCGACTGCAGCTCTACACAGGAAGTTTTGCCAAGTAGGATAATGGTTGTGCCCAACAGAGCCTGGTTTCTCTCTAGGTTTTTTTCCTTCACTTCATCAATTGGTGAAGTTATTTTTCATTGCCACTGGCTTGCTCAGATCGGGACTTGTGGAGCTGCGCACTGATGGATTTGCTCTACAGTGTTTGAACTTTCAGCAGTGAAATTGAAACCACACTGAACTAAACTGAACTTCAACTCTGAAATCTGGACTTGACTAGAACTATGTGACGCTGCTTTGACACAATCAACATTGTAAAAGCATTATATAAATAAACATGAATTGAATTGAATTGAAAAGTATGTTGGAGCTGGTAGAAGCTTAAACTCTTCAGGACATTGGTCCTGCAGGACTAGGATTGGACACCTCTGGGCTAATGGGATTTGTCAGCAACAGCCACCATCTTGGAAAGGTCAACATTTGGCTAGAACTCATTATGTAACTACTCTCCAGCCTACTATAATTACACCAACATAAGTGCCGCGATGACACGACACACTCGAGACAATAGAGAATAGTGTTTCACAGCTGAAAGCTCTTACAAAGCATTATGCTTGTTGTCGAATCATCACTTGCATGTGTTTACTGAAGTATCTTGTCCTTTCCAATGTGACTGACACACTGGCATATTAAGTAACCCCTGCATTTATGTATTGCTTATCTATAATAGAATCGACCTGTCTATAATTTGGTTCACTGCATGCTGCTTACATCCTGCCCATAATTGGTCCATAGGGTTCGATGACATCATGCAAGTGGCAGTAGCTGTAACGGCCATGAGTCGTGGATTCGTAGAGGCTGACGGGCTCAAAACAGGAAGCAAGTATGTTACTTGAAGTGCCCTTTCAAAATAAGCTTATGCAGAATTAATCGCTCACTTCCTTTTCCTTTTCTTAAGAATGGACAGACTGTTGTGTCTTGATGGCGGAGGAATAAAGGGCCTGGTTCTCATCCAGTTGTTGATAGCTCTGGAGAAAGAGGCAGGACGTCCTATCAGGGAACTCTTTGACTGGTTGTCTGGAACCAGTACTGGTGGCATACTTGCCCTTGCTATTGTACATGGTATTGGATTTGTATATATGTTTTTAGTTTTTCTATAAAAATGACATTGATCAATCAGCATCCAGGACCATCCATTTAATAATTCCGAAATACATTCTTGGTAACTGTATGTGTAGATAAGCGTTAGAATGATCTCTTCTGCTGTACACTTCAACAGGAAAATCAATGGAGTATCTGCGCTGTCTGTACTTCAGGATGAAGGAACAGGTGTTTAAGGGTTCTCGACCATATGAGTCTGGACCTTTGGAGGAATTTCTGAAGAATGAGTTTGGAGAAAATACCAAGATGACCGATGTCACACATCCAAGGTATTTAAGCTTAAAGTTTGAGATTGTAACACATCAAAACAACACCATAACACCCAAGTAATGACTGAATATCTACCTTGCAACTAACAAATACTCCCTTGTAATGCCGTCAACCACCCGGAACTCATTTGCAATGTCTTAGCAATGACTCAAGCAACTGTATAGCAGCCAAAGTATTTATTTTTGTGAAACATGACTCTATGCAAAGGTTGTCTATGTTTAGCAACAACAAGCTGACACTAGCAAAGTTCTACCAGTCCCATACTAATGTTACAACAATCACTTAAAAAACTAGCAGCCAACTTTGCATGATTTTCCAACCTACAGGTGTACTTTAGCAGTGGGCTAGTACATCCTAGCAATGTACTACTGTTGCGACCTCAAAATATGAATGTCCAAGTACTCTAATAACAGCCCAACAATTGACTAGCAGTGCCTAAAAAACATTTGTGGACCAATCAGCCCTAACAAAGACACAGAACATCAGATCATAAGACTTGGCAACAATGGCTTGTTGAAATCCACAAGAGTTTAGACTTAACCATAAAGAAATACCCCTGAATAAGCTAATCAGTAGCCACTGATCTCAGATCATTTCCTAACAAAGACCATGCACAATCCGGCAATGCCCTACTGTTGCAAACACTCATTACAATTCATTAAAAATGTTAAAGAACTTTAATGCCACCAAACTGCCCAACAATTGCCTAGCAGTACCGAAGAACCATGTGTGGACTTTTCAGCCATTACAAAGACACAGAACATTAGACCATAAGGCTGGCCAACTTTGGCCTGTTGAAAGACACTATTTTTAGCCTCATCCCCGAACAAATACCCCTGAACAAGCTAATTGGTGAACTGTTTGTGGCAGAGTTTTCTTTAGGCTACGCTAAAATTATCAGTGTTTTAGCTAAACTCTGCAGGACAATAAATCTCGTGGGCCAGAGTTGCCCAGTGTAGACCTAAGAATAAAATACCATTTCCCAACAAAGACAGAGTACACCCAGTTAATGCTCTGTACCTCCAAATAAATTCCCAATAAATATCCAATAAACAAAACACCCAGGCAACTGTCTAGCAAGCCAAGTTTATTGATTTATTTTCTTCAAACATGCCTCCTAAATGCAAAGTCTGCCAGTATTCAGCAGTCATAAGAAGACCCTAGCAAAGACCTACAGTAGATGATGCTAGCAAGCTTCCCAGCAATGATCTAAAAAACACCTGAAATCAGCTAACCTTAATAAAATAATATTTACAATATATTCCCTATCAATGGCTCCGTACACCCTGGCAATGCTCTACTGTTGCAGGCATTCAGAACTTACTGTTTACCACCATATACCTGCCTAGTATAAACCAATTATAGAGCTTAATCGACCATTCAAAACACATAAGCAATGCCTTAGTGGGTCTCCTAACGAAAACCCAGTACGCGAAGTCAGTGCCCTTATGTACCTCCAAATAAATTCCTAATAAATGTCCAACTAACAAAACACCCAGGCAACTGTCTAGCAAGCCAAGTTTAGTGATTTTATTTTCTTTAAACATGCCTCCTAAATGCAAAGTCTGCCAGTATTTAGCAGCCATAAAAGACCCTAGCAAAGACCTACAGTAGATTATGCTAGCAATCTTCCCAGCAATGTCCTAAAAACCACCTAAAACCTATCAGCTAACTTTAATAAAATAATATTTACAAGCTATGCCCTATCAATGGCCAAGTACACCCTAGCAATACTCTACTGTTGCAGTCATCCAGAACTTACTGTGAACCCCTATATATCAGTCAAGCATAAACAAATTATAGAGCTTAATCAACCATTTAGAACACATTAGCAATGCCTTAGTAGGTCTCCTAACTAAGACTGGGTCTCCTAACAAAGACCCGGTACACCCAGCCAATGCCCTTCTGTACCTCCAAATAAATTTCAAGAAATGTCCAGTTAACATCTCTTAACACACAAACAACTGTCTTGCAAGCCAAGTTTAGTGTTAAATTTTCTTTAAACATGCCTCCTAAATGCAAAGTTTGCCAGTATTTAGCAGCTATAAGAAGACCTTAGCAAAGACCTACAGTAGATTTTCCCAGCATCTTCCCAGCAATGTCCTAAAAACCACCTAAAACCTTTCAGCTAACTTTAATAAAATAATATTTACAAGCTATGCCCTATCGATGGCTCAGTACACCCTGGCAATACTCTACTGTTGCAGTCATCCAGTACTGTGAACCCCCATATACCTGCCTAGCATAAACAAATTATAGAGCTTAATCAAGCATTCAGAACACATAAGAAATGCCTTAGTGACAACTCTGAACAGCACATAAATTCCCTAATTACACATCTGAACTCCATAAGATGTAGCAGTGAGTTTTGCAGAGTCAATCACCACACATATTCTTTAGAAAGAGGCTTGTTTTTAACTCATCCCTTATCTGTTTTTCTTAGAGTAATGGTGACTAGCGTTCTTGCAGACAGACACCCTGGAGAACTGCATCTGTTTCGCAATTACGACCCGCCAGCCCTTCAGAGAGACCCTCCATACACATCTACAGCCACATTTCAGCCTCTTACTGTGCCACAGGGTAAATCTCTTTTGATTCTTGGAATGAAGCTATGGAAATTATCTTTGTGGCACTGAAAAACACACTCGTGTTCTTCCTCCCGTGCTTTTTATGAGCGTTTTGATACGCTCCTGGTTTCTCAGTTCTCATCAAATGCTGCGTGAAGCTTCATTGTCACTGTTGCAGGGTGGGAGGATGAAGATCTTTTGCTAGTAGGATATACTCGACCTCCCAGAAAGCGTAGGAAGGTGACTGATGAAGGTGTGTGTGAAAGAGAAAATGTGTGTGTGTGTGTGTGTGTGGAATGAAAAGGTCACAGTATGCAAGATTTCTGGTGTTCACATTGAGCAATCATACCTCATGTTGGATCTAATGGGTCGTTTAGTTTGCTGGAGGCTAATCATCTTTTGCCCTCTCGGGTCTATATTGCGCTCCTGCTCATTCGCATTGTGTTTTCTTTCAGAGCAATTAGTTTGGCGTGCTGCCCGCTCCAGTGGAGCTGCTCCCACATATTTTCGACCAATGGGCCGTTTTCTGGACGGAGGGCTGCTGGCCAATAATCCAACGCTAGATGCCATGACAGAAATACACCAGTACAACAAAGCCCTGAAGGCACAGGTCTGATACACCAGTTCTGTCACAAGAATTACCTGTTCAAGGCTACATTTTTATGACAACAATGTAGTCAAAGTTTTATATCTAGCATTTTAAAAAAATGTTTTACTCCTATATGAAAATGTTGTCAAAATATTTCATGTTTACACATATCCACGAAAAACTGCCAAAAACATTGTGTTACTAATGCCAGGCCAGTGTCACCTTTATAGTAAACAGTTTCTGTAGGGAAGTGACGATTAGTCATGTCCAGTCCCAGTTGTAAGAGCAACAAATAATTACTTGACTTCTAGTTGATCATTTGGAAAAGTGGCAGAAAGTCAATTTTGTCATCTGTTAACTGCATCCCAATCATCACAAATACTGCAGAAGACCTATTGGAACCCACATGGACCCAAGATTCACACAGAAATCAGTCAAGTTTGGTGAAGGAAACCACATGTTTTGGGGTTACATTCAGTATGGAGGTATGCTAGAGATCTGCA
Source organism: Danio aesculapii (assembly GCF_903798145.1). Taxonomy (NCBI): domain Eukaryota; kingdom Metazoa; phylum Chordata; class Actinopteri; order Cypriniformes; family Danionidae; genus Danio; species Danio aesculapii. The sequence goes on along the minus strand of NC_079456.1, from coordinate 31,854,988 downwards.
GAGTGGATGGCAACATCAACAGCCTGAGGTATCAAAAAACATTTGTGCAGCTCATTACATTACATACAACAGGAGAGGACAAATTCTTCAGCAGGATAGCGCTCCTTCTCATACTTAAGCCTCCACATTAAAGTTCCTGAAAGCAAAAAAGGTCAAGGTGCTCCCAGATTGGCCAGCCCAGTCACCATATATGAACATTATTGAGCATGTCTGGGGTAAGATGGAGGAGGCATTGAAGATAAACCCAAATGATCTTGATAAACTGTCCTGGGAGTCCTGCAAGGACATTATTTGAGTCATTGCAGAGATGTATGGATGCAGTCCTCCAAGCTCATCAGAGTCATAAACAATATAAATTCTTTTCCACTGCACCGTACTTTATATTCTATACTGTACATTATTTCTGTTAGGTGATAAGACTTTTGTCTAAGCAAAGTCAGACATTACTGTCCTAATTAAATAATTAAAAATCAAGGCATGATCATATTTTATTTTGGTAAAATAAGCGTAATCTTTAGGCCTTTGGCTTATATATAAGCCACTTCTGATACCAAATGATCAACTAGAAGTCAAGTTATTATATGTTGTTCCTAAAACTTAAATGGGAGACAAGACTTTTGGCAGGTAGTGTAGTGACGTAAATCTACACTTTGCAAAAAAATTCTACTTTGAAAACTTGTTTTTTAAAATTATGCATTTGCAGACCCCAAAATGTCATTTTTCTCTAAACAAACTTGCAAAATTTTGATTTAATGGACCCCAAATCTTCCTTTTAGCTTTAAATATTTATTAAAGGTAAAATGGGGTATCATGATTTGTATGGCTTAATACAATATAAATAATGTCTCTTCATGAAATATGAAGTTGAAACCCAATGGAGGATTTATTCCTAGGTCCCTCAAATTCCAAGGTCGCCTCAATGCCTATAAGATGATGGTAATGTTGGCAGTGGAAACTCAAGCCTTTCCAGGGTGACCCATACTGAATTGTACTGTACTAAACTGTCTATACTGCTCAGTGGAAAAGAGGCACTAGTGAATTTACACAACCAACTTGAACCCAAACAGATGGTGCAAAGGGAATTTTTAGTCCTTGCGTTAAACTGCAAAACACAGATCAAATGAAATGTCTGGATTTTTTCTGCAAAAATTCACAATACAGCAGCAGATTTGACCACATTTGGGCCCAATCCCAATTCTACCCCCTAGCCCTTCCCCCTACCCCTCGTTTTGTGCGTGCCCGTGAAGAGCTAGTGGTGTCCCAGTTCTCTTTAGCTTGAAGGCTAAGGGCAAGGGGTATACACCCCTTCAAACTAAGATTTTTCAGGACCACACTCGAAACCAAGGGGTAAGAAAATTGCCCAGAATACACCATCCACAGCTGCACCTGGAAGTAAGGAGATCCACAAATTAGTAGTTTTTTTGTCATTGTTACGAGTTTTTACAACAAACAAACATATGTTTTAATATGTTCTTAACCACGTCAGTGTTTTACCATCATGCTTTTAAAAAACCCACAAAAATAAAAACCACAAAATTTCGCGATTTACAATCTCTAATAATAACTCCTGTACAGCAGCCCCACAACATTCTGTCAATTGATGATGCTCGAATACCCTGTCAGAAAAGTTTAGTGGCTGAGAATGAGCATTTTACAGTGTCTGCTATAATGTTAATGTTGTTTTTTTTGTGTGTTTACATAGATGAATAAGGCCACTGTGTAAATGTGCAATATAGTTACGATCTTATTGGCAAATTATATCATTATAATAACATAATATATGCCCTCAGTGATTTTCTGAAGATAAAAAACAAAAAATGGAATAACTACAGCAGTCGCGATCATCAATCTCATATGAAGCAAGCCCCAATGATGTGGGCAGGTGCTGTAGTGCTGTCCCATTTTTTTAGGGGTACATTTTGAAGCCCTTCCCCTTAACCCTCGGGGTGTAAGGGGGTAGGGGTACAAAAATAGAATTGGGATTGGGCCTTCATGTGTTCCTGTCAATATTAAAATATGCGCTGACAAAATTCGAAAAAATAGTTTTGATGACTTTCCCATTTAAAGCGTGACTCTTCTGTAGTTACTTTGTGTATTAAGGCCAATGAAAAATGAAAAGTTTCTAGCCCTAATATGGCTAGGAACTATACTCGCATTCTTGTGTAATGATCAAGGAACTTTGCTGCTGTTCCATGGCTGCATCAGGCACAATGATGTATTGCAGCACCTGAAAATAGACCACAGCTAGGTAATTAGGGCTACGTTCACACTGCAAGCAAATGTGCAAATCTGATCTTTTCAATTCTGATTTGTGCCTCTTTCTATTGTCGTATTAAATCTGATCCAGATCTGATGTTATGCGACCACAGTGTGAACAGTTATGCTGGAATTCATGTGATTTAAATTTTTTTACTTTTTTTAATATTATTATTATTTTAAATATCAATATGATCAACATGCATCATTCTGGCTCTTATTACAAACAGGCGGCTGATCAGTAGTGAAATGGCACTCAGGGCAAATAGGTTATTAATTTTGTTTATTTTGAACTGCCGCTCATTAACTACTAATTAACCTTTAACCAAAAATACACCGTTCAGTTAGATTTAATAAACATTTATACCACCATAATAAAATTACGTATGTAAACCGAATAAAACATTGCTTACATGTAATGTAAATAATAATACATTAACAAAAATTAAAGTTAACAGTTAAAGTTTCAATTTCAATTTGATTTGTATTTGACTGGATATTGCCTATGTTGATTATGACGAATTTAAATTAATTAATCGTGATTTATCAGACTCTGGAAACAATATCATTATGAGGACTGATGAACCAGGCCTTCACAGCAACACTTGGGTCCACTACGGCTGCTCATTTATCCCTTAATGAGTTCAGTAATGGTCCGAGAGATGCGCACCACGCTTGTCATATGACATATTATCAGTGATTTTAATGCAAAACACTTATTTTAGGTTTCAGACACTGAAAAATACACATCAGTAAGCATACTAGCAATATAACTGTTTAAAGCTACACCATTACTGTCTTTAAACTGGCAATAATAATCATATTAAACACAATCTGTTGATGTGCTTTATTCATATAATGCAGTATACACTTAGTGTGTATAATCAGACATTTTACACTTGTGTGTAGCTGTACTTTTGCACAAACAGTGCAGGTCAGTTTAGGACTATGACCTGTTCACACTGGAAATCTGATATCGGCCACATTCATTCATTCATTCATTTTCTTTTAGGCTTAGTCCCTTTATTAACCTGGGGTCACCACAGCGGAATGAACCGCCAACTTATCCAGCATATGTTTTACACAGCGGATGCCCTTCCAGCCACAACCCATCACTGGAAAACCCATACACACTCATTCGCACACATGCATACACTATGGACAATTTAGCCTACCCAATTCACCTGTACCGCATGTCTTTGGAATGTGGGGGGAAACCCACATAAACGCAGGGAGAACATGCAAACTCCACACAGAAACGCCAACTGACCTAGCCGAGGCTCGAACCAGCAACCTTCTTGCTGTGAGGCAACAGCACTACCTACTGCGCCACTGCGTTGCCCTGATATCAGCCACATTTAAACTGTAATGTGAACAGCTATGCAAAAAAATCAGATCTGATGAAAAAAAAAAACTCTGATTTGAGCAGTAAGCCTCGCAGTGTGAACTTAGCCTAGGTAACGGCGTCTACAGCAGCCATGGTACGGCAGCAAAGTCTCTTGATTATTACGCCAGAATACATTATGTAACTACAGAAAATTCAAGCTTTAAATAGGAAAATGATTTTAAAAAATGGTCTAATCCGATTTATTGCTAAGTTAAGCTAATAACGCTTCTGCCAGACTGAGAGACCGAATGAGATTCAAAAATGGTAAAACTCAACAGTTTAATCCTACTGTAGGTGACTAGTAGATTACACTTTTTTCAAAAAGTGTTTTCCTTTCTGATGTAACACTGCGGTCTTTTGAGTAGACTATTTTTCTGGTTTGAGTTGAGTTGGGTTGAGTTATTCATTATTGTTCTTTTTCAGGAAATTTGTCATGGACTCAAACATCACATTGTCTTAGATTCAATACACAACAAAAAAAAAGATTAAAAATTTGTCTCAGCCCTTACTGACATTCACTTGACATTCCTAAAATGTTGTAAATGTATTGCATTTAAAGGCCTCCTTCCTTTTCTGGCTTCATCAGGGTCGTGATGTAGACGTAACCAGGTTAGGTGTGGTGGTGTCACTGGGCACCGGTAAACCTCCTCAGGTGGCGGTGAACTCTGTGGACGTTTTTAGGCCTTCCAATCCAATAGAGCTAGCCAAGACCTTTGTTGGAGTCAAAGAACTGGGCAAGATGCTTGTGGATTGTGTAAGTGTACAAATACAAGCCTCATAAGACTCTACACTTAAAATAGGCGCTAAAGTATTGCCACTTTTTTTGGTGTTGTTTACGATGATGGTTTGTTTTTGTTTGTGACGTCAGTGTACAGACTCAGATGGTTGTGCAGTGGACCGGGCCCGAGCGTGGTGTGAGATGGCAGATATAAACTATCACAGGTCAGTTTTGAGGGACTGATTCACCCTCATTCATAGAACTGCTTTCAGGCTTACTGTATTGTTGATCATGATCTTCTCCTCCTTCTGTCTCTTTCACTTCTTCGTACTCTATTAAACTTTTCTCATGTCTTTCTTTGCTCATGAGTCATGACCTCTACTGTCACTTCTGACACTCTTCTACCTTCTTTTCGGCTGCATTTACACTGCACTGTTCAAGTGACTCAATTCCAATTTTTTTTCTCACATGTAGCACAGATCGGATATGGCTCATATATGTGTAAGCAGGAACAAATCACATGGATTCCGATTTACTCAAATCAGATTCAGGCCTTGATCGTATGCGGAAATTTATCCGATATGAATTTGATCTGTGCCCTTGTGTCTGCAGTGTAAGCAGGTAGATGCGAGTCGCGCATCAAAACCATAGCGAATGACGTCAAGTCTGGTGCTTTAATTTCAAAACAGACTTCAGCAGAGTCCTAAACCTTAAATATTATACACGAGGACTTAAATAGCTTTTATATTGTCATATAGCACCGATATTTAAGCATGTTAACGAGAGCAAGAGAGTGCAATGTCCGCCACGTAACCAATATAGACTAATATAAAACTAGTGCATACATCACGTGCATAAATCACCCCATGGACATGACATTAAGATGCCTAAAGGTTTAAAACAGCCTATATATCAAAAGAAGACGGCCAAATGAGAACCATTGTCATAAACTATGATAAAACAGCTTGTCAAAAGCTGCAAACAGATTACATACAGGAATAAAGAAAAGAGCACTCTTTAATTATCAGCTGTCAGTCAGCGCCCGCTCTTATTTTCCTGGTCATTGTGGATATGAGTCACTTTTAAAAGATGATGCAAGCAGGTCATCAAAAAAAATCGGAATTGACCATCAAGATCTGCAGTGGAAATGCATTTATTTCCTTTCTGTTTTTTCATATTCCCTATTTTCATCATAAGAAATGTTTCTCATTAATTTCCTCCCATTATTTTCCTTTCATTTTTCCTTCCACCCCTTATCCTTTTTAAATTTGTTTTCCTTCCGAAATTTGTCTTTCTTTCTTTCTTTCTTTCTTTCTTTCTTTCTTTCTTTCTTTCTTTCTTTCTTTCTTTCTTTCTTTCTTTCTTTCTTTTCTTTCTTTTTTCTTTCTTTCTTTCTCTTTCTAACCTTCTTTCTTTCTTTCCTTCTTCTTTTTCTTCTTTCTTTCTTT